>NC_042965.1:33608996-33676496 GCF_901001165.1 Salmo trutta
CACATTGAGAAAAATACATAATTGACAGACACAACTTGAATTGTTGCATCTCGTTCTGTTGTTGTCCTCTGGTGGCTAGCTAACTAGCTAAAATTGGCGCTTTCCTAAATTAGCCATGGATGGAGATAGGGATTTTGACTTTTTATTTAATTCTCTGTACTGGCCAGTGATTATAATGGTAACTCTGATCCAACCATAAATGCATTCATTGTGCCCCTGGACTGAGATGTTGGAAGTTCAATATGTAGCTAGCTGTAGAAGGCTAATGTTAACTAGCTAATGTTGCCCACAAAAGGAAGTTAGGCTCGCGCAGGTAGCCTAGGACAACAACAAATACAAGTGTGTGCTGTATGACAGAGTGATAGACCGTTTAAGCAACATGAAAGAGAGTAGGATGGCATGGTCATTTCTCAACATGTTGTTTCAAATCAGAACCATGGACAGCCATATCATATTTAGCTAACATTGATTGGACTAAATTGTTTTTGCTCTCTTTTAGTTTTCACTGTATTAGATTAAGCTTTGGGGATTTTATGATGTTGAAATGTTCGAGTTGAAATGGTGCTGGAATAGTGGAAGCAGCTCCTGATTTTTTTGTGACTTGCGTAACTATCGGTGGTTCTAAATCAATAGTTGTTTAGTATTTTGAAAATGTCAGTAACATTAACTTGGTTGACCATGCTGTACAGTATGTGAACCCTTTGGAGTTACCTGGATTTCTGCATAAATTGGTCAAGAAATGTGATCTGATCTTCCTCTACGTCACAAAAATAGACAAACACAGTGTGCTTAAACTAATAACACACAAATGATTGTATTTTTCTCAAATCAAATCAAAGTGTATTTGTCACCTTACTGTGAAATGCTTACTTACAGGCTCTAACCAATAGTGCAAAAAAGGTGTTAGGTGAACAATAGGTAAGTAAAGAAATAAAACAACAGTAAAAACACAAGCTATATACAGTAGCGAGGCTATATACAGTAGCGAGGCTACATACAGACACCGGTTAGTCGGGCTGATTGAGGTAGTATGTACATGTAGATATGATTAAAGTGACTATGTATATATGGTGAACAGAGAGTAGCAGTAGTGTAAAAGAGGGGTTGGTGGGTGGTGGATGGCGGGACACAATGCAGATAGCCTGGTTAGCCAATGTGCGGGAGCACTGGTTGGACAGCCCAATTGAGGTAGTATGTACATGAATGTATAGTTAAAGTGACTATGCATATATGATAAACAGAGAGTAGCAGCAGTGTAAAAAGAGGGGTAGGGGGGCACACAATGCAAATAGTCCGGGTAGCCACTTGATTACCTGTTCAGGAGTCTTATGGCTTGGGGGTAAAAACTGTTGAGAAGCCTTTTTGTCCTAGACTTGGCACTCCGGTACCGCTTGAAATGCGGTAGTAGATAGAACAGTCTATGAACAGTAGTATGATTCAATCTTAGCCCTGTATTGACGCTTTGCCTGTTTGATGGTTCGTCGCAGGGCATAGCAGGATTTCTTGTAATCTTCCGGGTTAGAGAACCGCACCAGCACAGAAAAAAAAAAAAAAAAGTATGATATGTATGAAATTGTATGAAATGTATGCATTCACTACTGTAAGTCGCTCTGGATAAGAGCGTCTGCTAAATGACTAAAATGTAATGTAAATGTTGATAGAGGCAGCTCTCCCTTAACTCAGTGCGAATGTTGCCTGTAATCCATGGCTTCTGGTTGGGGTATGTACGCACAGTCACTGTGGGGATGACGTCCTCAATGCACTTATTGATAAAGCCAGTGACTGATGTGGTGTACTCCTCAATGCCATTGGAAGAATCCCGGAACATGTTCCAGTTTGTAGCAGCAAAACAGTCCTATAGTTTAGCATCTGCTTCATCTGACCACTTTTTTATAGACCGAGTCACATTGACTCTATACCGGTAACCCCTGTATATAGTCTCGCTACTGTTATTTTACTGCTGCTCTTTAATTACTTGTTACTTTTATTTCTTATTCTTATCCATATTTTTTTTAACTGCATTGTTAGCTAGGGGCTTGTAAGTAAGCATTTGACTGTAAGGTCTACACCTGTTCTATTCGGCGCATGTGACTAATACCCTTTAATTGACTTGATATGGTTCGATTCCAGGCTGCATCACAACCGGCCGTGATTGGGGTCCCATAGTGCGGCACACAATTGGCCCAGCGTCATTCGGGTTTAGCCGGGGTAGGACGTCATTGTAAATAAGAATTTGTTCTTAAACCTGTTAGGGCTAGGGGGCAGTATTTGCACTGCCGGATAAAAAAACGTACCCGATTTAATCTGGTTACTACTCCTGCCCAGTAACTAGAATATGCATATAAGCAGTCAAAACCCTGAGACAAATCCTGACAGGAAACTGAAATCTGATGTGTGGATATCACTTCAAACATTTGCCATTGAAACACACAGGGGCTTGTGATTCATTTAGCACTTCTTATGGCTTACACTAGATATCCCCAGTCTTTACAAAGTGGTTTGAGTCTCCTACTATCAAAATTGACTGAAAGAGAGCCTGTTTATCTTGGTCACAGGGGATGGGCCATTACCATTGTGACGTCGGCGCCCATGGGTACTCTCCCTTTTCGAAACGTTTTGAAAGACAATGCAACCGTCCCAATGGAATATTATTGAAGCCCTGGTTGAAAAATCCACTAAAGATTTATGTTATACAACGTTTGACATGTTTGAACGAACTTAAATATATATTTTTTGCTCATTCCTGACGACAAGTCAGACGCACACGGTACATTTTCACTAGCCTTCGGAGCGCGCTAACACTATTGGGACATAAATTATTAACTTTTTTGAACAAAACTACATTTGTTATGGACCTGGGATTCCTCGAAGTGCCTTCTGATAAAGATAATCAAAGGTAAGGGATTATTTACAATATTATTTTTGATGGTTGATCGTTCCAAGATGGCTCCAACATTTATAGCCTAGACTTTTTTCTGGGCATACCACGTCATTTATTGCAACATGTGATTTCCCAGTAAAGTTATTTTTAAATCTGGCAAAGAGATGGCATTCAAGACATGTTAATCTATAAGTCTTTGAATGACAATATTACATTTTAACAATGTTTTCGAATAGTAATTTTGTAAATTGTAGCGGTAATTCATCGGAAGCATTTGAGAGAAAAGATTTTCTGAACGTCATGCGCCGATGTAAAATGCTGTTTTTATATATAAATATGAACTTTATCGAACAAAAAATGCATGTGTTGTGTAACATGATGTCCTAGGAGTGTCATCTGATGAAGGTTGTCAAAGGTTAGTGCTGCATTTAGCTGTGTTTTGGGTATTTGTGATGCATGCTAGTTGCTTTGAAAATGGCTGTGTGATTATTTCTGGCTGGGTTATCTGCTGACATAATCTAATGTTTTGCTTTTGCTGCAAAGCCTTTTTAAAACCGGACAACGTGGTTCGATTCAGGAGAGGTGTATCTATTAAACGGTGTAAAATAGTCATATGTTTGAGAAATTGAAGTTATAGCATTTATGAGGTTTTGCATTTAGCGCGACGCGATTCCACTGGCTGTTGATTAGGGTGGGACGCAACAGACAGGTTAACTGACTTACTTAGTTAAATAAAACAAATAAAAAATAAAATGGAGACACCTGTACCATGTCAGATATAGAGCTGAGAGAGAGGATCAACTCATACAGTATACTTGTTACGATCATCAAAAGAAGTGGACCAAAATGCAGCGTGTTGAGTGTTCATATTTATTACTAGAATGAAACACTTAAACAAAGAAACAAAAACGAAAGCAAACAGTTCCGTCAGGCAACAGACAACTAAACGGAAAACAACTACCCACAAAAAAACAGGTGGGAAAAGGCTGCCTAAGTATGGCTCCCAATCAGAGACAACGATACACAGCTGCCTCTGATTGGAAACCATACCTGGCCAAAACATAGAAATAAAACACATAGAATGCCCACCCCATATCACAGCCTGACCAAACTAAACAGAGAAAAACGGCTCTCTCAGGTCAGGGCGTGACAATACTCTAACCACACACAAAGGTTGAACCCATACAGAATCAACTCATCAGTACACAAACAATACACTGAAGTGAAATACAAGTCACTCCAACAGATACATTGGTGTCAGAGTATGTGGTTTCAGACACTGCAGTGAGTAGGTGAGACTAACCAGAAGCATATTGCAGCAGAAGCAAAGGGACATTATCACCCAGCTTTGATAAAACTGATTTCCCTGGGGTGGCAGCCTCAGATGAACTCTCACACACTCTTCTCCACTGCCACAGACATGAAACAGACAACACCAGCACCACCAGGCTGTTTAACCTCACATTGTAACATGAGGGACCACTCTCTCTCTCTGTCATTCTTTATAAAATATGGGGTACCATTCTGCAGTGGGAAGACTTCTAATGTTCTCTCTGTCTTATTCGGCGTCCCAGAGGATCCCATTCCCTTTTTAGGGAAGAACATTCCAGGAGTGATATGTTCTAAATGATAAGTTGCAGTGAAATGTGAGTCTGCTAGTGTCTCCTCTAATCATCTGAATACCGCTCTGAAGGAGCAGAGGTAAGGTCGTAAAAACATGGGGTTAGGGTCAAGACTGTTACAGGCTGTTCTCTCTCAAACATACGCACAAACACACACCACCTTTCCTGTGTGTTCTGTGTAACAATGCAGAAAATGGACTGAGATAGAGGATATATCCTACAAGGCCCAATGTCACGCCCTGACCATAGAGAGCCTTTTCATTCTCTATTTTGGTTAGGTCGGGGTGTGACTAGGGTGGTTAATCTAGTGTGTGTATTTATTTGTTGGCCTGGTATGGTTCCCAATCAGAGGCAGCTGTTTAGCGTTGTCTCTGATTGGGGATCATATTTAGGCAGCCATTTCCCCACTGTGTTTTGTGGGATCTTGTTTATGTGTAGTTGCCTGTGAGCACTCCATAGCTTCACGTGTTCGTTTATTCTTTATTGTTTTTTGAGTTTCATTTAATAAACATGTGGAACCCAGATCACGCTGCGCTTTGGTCCAAGTATGCTTCCAACGACGATCATGACAGAAGATCCCACCACAACAGGACTAGGCAGCGTGTTCAGGAGGAGAAGGTATCCTGGACTTGGGAGGAGATCTTGGAGGGGAAGGGATCCTGGACTTGGGAGGAAATCCTGGCAGGACAGGATCGCCTTCCTTGGCGGCAGACGCAAGGAGAGAAGGGAGGACAGCGATGACGACGGGGTTGGCTGCCACATAGAAAACCCAAAAGACATCCCCGTTTGGAGGAGCGTGTCACCAGTCCGGTGCAAGTTGTGCTGGTCCCACGCATCAGGCCTCCAATGCGCCTCCCCAGTCCGGTACGTCCTGTGTCTCCTCCTCGTACTCGCCCTGAGGTGCGTGTCCCCAGTCCGGTACGTCCTGTGACTCCTCCTCGCACTCGCCCTGAAGTGCGTGTTCCCAGTCCGGTGCGTCCTGTGCCAGCTCCCCACACTCGCCGTGCGAAGTGTGTCATCGTTCCGGTGCAATTTGTGCTGGCTATACACACCAGGTCTCCAGTGCGCCTCCACAGCCCAGTACGTCCTGTGCCAGCTCCCCGCACTCGCCCTGAAGTGCGTGTCACCAGTCCGGTGCCACCTGTGCCGGCTCCATGCACCAGGCTTCCGGCGACGGTCCCCAGTCCAGAGCTTCCGGCGACGGTCCCCAGCCCAGAGCTTCCGGCGACGGCCCCCAGTCCGGAGCTTCTGGCGACGGTTCCCAGTCCGGAGCTTCTGGCGACGGTTCCCAGTCCGGAACCTCCTGCGACGGTTCACAGTCCGGAACCTCCTGCAAAGGTCCACAGTCCGGAACCTCCTGCGACGGTCCACAGTCCGGAACCTCCTGCGACGGTCCACAGTCCGGAACCTCCTGCGACGGTCCACAGTCCGGAACCTCCTGCGACGGTCCACAGTCCGGAACCTCCTACGACGGTCCACAGGCCGGAACCTCCTACGACGGTCCACAGGCCGGAACCTCCTACGACGGTCCACAGGCCGGAGCCCTCCTCTGCGCCGGTTCCCAGTCCAGGCACGGCGTCCAGTCCCGCTCCATGGCAGGAGCCTTCCTCTGCACCGATGTCCAGTCCAGGCACGGCGGCCAACTCAGCTCCATGGCTGGAGCCTTCCTTAGCGCCAGTGCCCAGGCCGGGTGCGGCATTCAACCCAGCTCCATGGCCGGGGCCCTCCACTGTGCCAAGGCCCAGTCCGGGCATGGCATTCTACCCATCTCCATGGCCGGACCCGTGGTCTGGGCGGGGGCAAAGTCCCGCACCAGAGCCACCACCGATGCTGGCGGATCCGCGAGCGGAGTGGGTACTTCACCCCGCACCGGAGCCGCCACCGACGCTAGATGCCCACCCGAACCCTCCCCTATTGAGTCAGGTTTTGCGGCCGGAGTCCGCACCTTTGGGGGGGTACTGTCACACCCTGACCATAGAGAGCCTTTTCATTCTCTATTTTGGTTAGGTCAGGGTGTGGCTAGGGTGGGTAATCTAGTGTGTGTATTTCTTTGTTGGCCTGGTATGGTTCCCAATCAGAGGCAGCTGTTTAGCGTTGTCTCTGATTGGGGATCATATTTAGGCAGCCATTTCCCCACTGTGTTTTGTGGGATCTTGTTTATGTGTAGTTGCCTGTGAGCACTCCATAGCTTCACGTGCCCGTTTATTCTTTATTGTTTTTTTGAGAATTTCATTTAATAAACATGTGGAACCCAGATCATGCTGCGCATTGGTCCGAGTATGCTTCCAACAACGATCGTGACACCCAAAGAGAAGATGGTCAGTCTAAGAGTTCTGGAGAATACTGTAGTGTGTTGTTTTTGAATGACTCGCTTTGCCAAGACTTCCAAACAACTGGATCAATTTGAAATATCCTATGTGACCTACTGGCTCGATTCGGTCTTATGAAGCAAAATTGAAATTGTGTTATTTTACATTGGATAAAGATAGAGTCTCAGAGCTAGAAAATGGTATATCATACACTACAGTTGAGGGACAATGGGAAAGTAATTCTGCTTGAATTTTGTTAAACTTGTAACTCCACTTTTGAGAAAATGGCCCTTGAATGTTTTGGTACACGTACTGGAGAGCTCTTTGTCTACACTAGGGCTGTTGCGGTGACCGTATTACCACAACACCGGTGGTCACGAGTCATGAAGACAGTCAAATTCCACGTGACCGTTTAGTCACGGTAATTAGGCTTCTCCAAGCTCTGATGCTGCTGATGGTCATTACTAGCCTACAAAACTTGCTAAATGCCTGGTACTCAGCACTCTATTGTCCCTCTAATCACTCTGACATCAATTCAAATGTGTTCGAAAATCTAATCAAACGCTTAATGAGAGCCGATGAGCTCATGTTGCGTAACATTTCAATAGGCTATGCATTTGACCGAGAAAACAGAGTGACAGCCTGTACTAAAAAGAGGAGGACCAGCTTTCTATAGGCTAGGCCTACTATATCCATTTTTCAACTTTTATTTTATTAAGCACATTGCTTATATTTCCAACAGGAGTTTATCCTACCTGCCTGGTATGAAAATAAACCACAGGGAAAAGCGTCCTCCTTTCGCTATTTAAGTGTATAGATTACATGTATTTTCTCCTGCCCCTGTTGCCCCTGTTTCCATACAGGTGCATGATAATGGTCCATTCTAAATCAAAACCAATTTAACACATATATTATTTAGTACATGTAAAGACAAGAATAAATCAAGAATAGTCTGATGGGTGACAATATTAGCCGATCACTTGTGAATGACATATTATCACTTGTGAATGATGCCCAGCATAAGAAACAATGCAATTTTTTGCGACTTTTCAAGTCTGGGGAAGATCATTTTCACCATAAAAATGCAGTTTTATAATAAAAGCATTACGTGCATAATTGCATTTGCGGTCACTTTTGATAATGGTGTTTTCTGCTAATGAAACATTTGCGCTTAAAGCATTGCTGCACTTATAATGTGAAGAAATAGCCTAATAGTTTATCAACATTTTAAGCTAAAAGTTCTGATCTGTCACGTCAGGCACACTGTTTAAAAAAGTTTTTTTGATGCTTGTGGTTGTATTAATTTGGGATCTATCGCACCCCACAACTGTTCCAGACTATGTTTGGAATATGTATTTCTTGCACAGAATAGAATAGGTCGACCTTTGTACTATGGGGATAGTAGATTGACATAGGCTAGTGCTTTTGCTGTTCGTTAGGCCTACTCATCTTGTTGGCTGAAGAAAAGTAAATGTGGACAGTTCTTTCAATATCTTCAATATGCGCCTCGGAATTGAATAAGGATGCACACAATTGCATCCCCGATGAGTCTGTATTCACTTGTAGCGTGTGAGAAAGACCCGATCACATGATGGAGCGCACAGCACTCAGGGAGAAGGGCCATCGACCAGTGGCCGCAAAAGGCATGGATTTTTTGTGTGCATAGCGGCCACACAAAGGGGATGCCACCGTGACATTCTAGGCATTATCAAGTGCTTGTCAAATTGTGCATGAGTGACTGATGTAGTGTGTATTGCCTAAGCAAAAAAACAAAGCAGAGCTCATGCCTTTCAAGCTACTTTTTCAAATCATCATTAGAGTCTCATCAAGCAGCCTTTCAATGTTTAAAAAATCAATACATATAGCCCAATGTTTGTAGAACAACTATAGCCTAGTGGTTAGAGTGTTGGACTAGTAGTTACATGAATAACTCTAAATTAAGCATATAGGAATACCTATTTCTTTGTTAATTGCTCAACACAGAATAGCTGCATGTGCACACTCCCTCAAATCGTTTGGAGAAAATATATTTTGTATTTTATTCAGCTTTGTTTAATTGTATTCTTCATCCTATAAAATAATGCAACGGAATGCTAAGGAAATCTTGACTGCTTAATGAACTAGTGTAGCCCACAGCCATTTGGCATAGCCAGATCAGGCTCTAACATAAGGATGCTATTCTGTTCTTTTGAAATAGACTACATTTTCTTCATATCATGCTTCTTTAGACCTGTCTAAAATAAATAAAGGACTTATTGTGAAGGTGTAGGCTATATTACATGGATTTGTTAGACTTCTTAAAATGTAGATGATTCAAAGGTCAGCATCAGTGGCTTGTAGGCTATGTGTGGAAGTCAGGAGATGCTAAATGTGTTTATGTTAATTAACAGTCAATTACCATGAGACCGGCAGTTATTTGCTTGACAATCACCGGCTGATGAAATTTCATGACCGCCACAGCCCTAGTCTACACCCATTCAGCATCGTTCACACCCTCTTAAACATTAGCCCCACCCATCTCTTTAAGGATTCACATGCATGACATCAGCAGCCTTGTGGTCCAAAATACCACAACTGGTATATTTTAACACCAATAAACCCATTCGTTTAAAAAGGAATTTAATATATGTCAATCTAGCAAACCAGGCAACTAAAAGCAACTTTCTAAACAATGTTTTGGTTAGTTTCTAGCTTGTTAGCTGGCGAGCTAACGTTTTCAAACTTGAGTTCCAAATATCTCTAACGGTCGCCCCAGCATGAGTTTTGTTAAGCACGTGATGTTAGAATGTTCTTTTCATTCCAGAATGTGATTGTCACACAATAGTACATTTAATCCGTGCTGCCTGTTTTTATTTATAAGCTGTT
The DNA here is from genome assembly GCF_901001165.1 of Salmo trutta. Lineage (NCBI taxonomy): Eukaryota > Metazoa > Chordata > Actinopteri > Salmoniformes > Salmonidae > Salmo > Salmo trutta. The sequence continues at coordinate 33,618,674 of NC_042965.1, forward strand.
TTCAACTTGTCAATTTGTAAAGGATTGGCAGTCGTGGTGAAGGAATGAGACACAGGAAGCAGCGAGCACAGGGTAGTGGCGTATTTAATGTACACTCACTCATCAAACAAAATATTCCCAAACACAGGGGAGAAAGTACACACGGCGTAAAATAGCGCCGACACGAACATGAACCCTCACAATAGAAATAATCCCGCACAACACGGAAGCGGACCAGCTAACATAAATAGCCCCGCTAATTAACCAAACTAAACACAGGTGCACAAAACCAAAAGGGAAAACCAAAAAGGGAATCAGTGGTAGCTAATAGGCCGGTGACAACGACCGCCGAGCGCCACCCGAGCAGGAGGGGGCGCCACCGTCGGTGGGAATCGTGAAACAATTTCAAATTATTTTCTAACACGTTTCTCATTTTTAAGAACCGTTTGAATTGAGGTGTGTTCCGCCTCCTCATTCATTCACATAAAAGTAGTCCTTTTTCCTTCTCCGGACAATAAATTTTTGGGACATTTCCAAACCGGACAAAATTCTCTAAGCACTTCCCAATTGTTTGTGCAGTTCAAGTCTGCAGACTTTTGCGCATCTCCCATCAGAACAGAATCTGCACACACGTGTTCCCATTTTCTGTCTGTTGCCCAGATCGCAGTCATTGTTGTTTTCATTACTAATAATAACTTTGGAAATGTGTGCATTTCTATCAAAGTAAGTGCCTTAATATGTTATAAAAGTTTCTGTATGTCGTGTCATGTTGTTTCTACTGTAGCTCACTCTTTGTATGGAGCATAATATATTTGTGTATATTACTTATAACCGTGGATACGTGAGGTAACGTTACTCATTTCATAACCTTTATAGTGTTATATTCAATCGTGCTTATGTACATTGAGAAAAAAAAGTATTTGATCCCCTGCTGATTTTGTACATTTGCCCACTGACAAAGACATTATCAGTCTATAATTTTAATGGTAGGTTTATTTGACATTTATTTGGTTTCAAATTTGCCGCTCTTGAAATGCACCTGCTGTTGATAGGGTGCGCCACGGGTGGCACGCTAGCGTCCCACATAGCCCCAAGAAGTTAACTTCTTGAGGCTACCTGGGACGTTAGCGTGCCACCCGTGGCGCACCCTATCAACAGCAGGTGCATTTCAAGAGCGGCAAATTTGAAACCAAATAAATGTTCAAATTCAAATTTCTCAAACATACAACTAACTTACAGCCTTTGAAAGATAAACATCTTCTTAATCTAACCACGTTTACCGATTTCAAAAAGGTTTTACGGGGAAAGCATAAAGTTAGGTTATGTTAGGAGAGTACATTGACAATAGCTGTGTGCAATGCATTGTCGATTCAAAGACATGCGTCACCAAAACCATACAATCAGCTAAAATTATGCACTAACCTTTTACAATCTCCATCAGATGACACTCCTAGGACATTATGTTAGACAATGCATGCATTTTTAGTTCTATCAAGTTCATATTTATATCTAAAAACAGTGTTTTACTATGGCGTTGATGTTCAGGAAATGGTTTCCCTCCAATACCGGCAGTCAAGTCATGACAACAAAATAATTAATTAATATTAGAAAACATTGCTAAAATATTATATTGTCATTCAAAGAATTATAGATTTACATCTCTTGAACGCAATGGACTTGTCAGATTTAAAATTAACCTTACTGGGAAATCACACTTTGCAATAATCTGAGCACTGCGCCAGAAAAATACGCATCGCGATACAGACTAACCGCCATGTTGGAGGAATCTAAAATCGAAAATACTATATAAATAATCCATTACCTTTGATTCTCTTCATCAGATGTCACTTCCAAAGAGTCCCAGGTCCATAACGAATGTAGTTTTGTTCAAAAAAGCTCATCATTTATGTCGAAAAACCTCCGTGTTGTAGCGCATGATCTAAGCCAGCCGGACTTCACTTCACTTCAAGAACGGAAAATATATATTTCCGTTCGTTCAAACATGTCAAACGTTGTATCGCATAAATCATTAGGGCCTTTTTTAACCAGAACATGAATAAAATTCAAGGCGGACCATTGGGTTTTCTTTTAAAACGTTTCGGAATGAGAGTACACACCATCAAATCGCGCGCCAGGGGTCTAATGGACCATCACGTTCCATGGCTCTTATTCGGTCAGATCTCGTTGTAGAACACTCAAAACACTTTGTAAAGGCTGGGGACATCTTGTGGAAGCAATAGGAAGTGCCAGAATATTCCTCCTTCCCTTTGTTTTTCAATGGCATAGGCTCAAAGTCAATTCAACACATCAGGTATCAACTTCCTGTCAGAATCTGTCTCAGGGTTTTGCCTGCCAAATGAGTTCTGTTATACTCACAGACACCATTCAAACAGTTTTTGAAACTTTAGGGTGTTTTCTATCCATATATAATAAGTATATGCATATTGTAGTTACTGGGTAGGTGTAGGAGGCAGTTAAAAATGGGCACATATTTTTTCAAAAAATTCTCAACACTGCCCCCTATACCCTAACAGGTTTAAGAGAGTGAGCCTAATCTCAGCTCGTTACCTCTATAAAATAAATCTTTCTGATTGAGAGGGGGTCAAATACTTATTTCCCTCATTAAATGCGTTTTTCTGGATTTTTTTGTGGTTATTCTGTCTCTCACTGTTCAAATAAACCTACCATTAAAATTATAGACTGATAATTTCTTTGTCAGTCGGCAAACGTACAAAATCAGCAGGGGATCAAATACTTTTTTCCCTCATTGTAGCTAGCTACATTCTTCTATTAGCTCTGTAAAACAATGGTAATTGCGTCAGAGAAGTATTAGCTTGTGTTGTATTTTGAAGCTACCCAGATCTGTATGACTCCCAAGTGGCGCAGCGGTCTAAGGCACAGCATCTCAGTGCTAGAGGCATTACTACCGACACCCTGGTTCAAATCCGGACTGCGTTTCTATCGACGTAAGTACCTTGTTACGTTATAATAGTTTCTGTATGTGAACTATACATCCAATTACAAAAAAACCTTATTCAGTAATCATCTCACCTGTTAGTTGGTGGCCATTGAGTGCAGTGTTGATCAGATGGAAAAATATCTTCTCATACCACTTGGTCGTTTTTCTGAGTGCATTCCACAAAGCTGTTTATCATATCCGCCTTATCCACTGCCCCCATTTTGAGGTTATAGTCAAGCACACAGTCTGGTTTGATTTTTTCTCTCCCGTCAGGTGGTCCACCTTCCCTGTGGCTGACATGGTTGCTGTATGGACAGTGGAGAGGATATGGACTTCTCGTTTGTCATGCCATTTTACTGCCAGCTGTTGACCGTTCTCCTTGAACTCCACCTCCCCTCTCTGCATCTTCCTGCATCCAAGTGTCGGAATCCCCTCCCTGTTCGACCTGACTGTGCCACAGGCCCCTGTGCTGTTAGAGAGCAGATGCTGGAAGAGTGTGGGACTGCTGTAACAATTGTCCACATACAAAGTGTGTCCCTTGCTGAGATAAGGAGCCAGCATGGTCATCACCATGGACTCGGACACCCCAAGCCCCTCATAATGGATGTCAGTGGTGGACCCTGTGTAAACTATAATGTCCTGTACAAATCCTGTCTTCACGTCGCACATTGCAAAGAACTTGACCTCAAACCTGTGCCTTTTGGAGGGAATATATTGACGGAATGCCAGCCTACCTTTCCATAACATCAGGGTCTCATCAATGCATAGGTCCTTGTATGGCACAAAGACATGACCAAATGCTGATGTCAGGCTGGTGCGAACATTTCTTATTTTGTATAACCTAGGAAATGGTCTTGGGAAAAGAGGGTGGCAAAGAAGGGAGTTGCAAACATAGGATCTGTGCTCTGGTATTCTCTTAGGGAGTTCTTTACTATCCCCATGAGAAGCACTGTCACCAGGAAGGTATACATTTCACTAATTGTGGTTGTCACCCATTTAGTGAGTTTCTCCCTCACTCCTGGCTTTCTCTTCTTCTGTAGCTCCAAGGCATAGTGATTGGTCTCCTCTACTATGTCTCCCACCAGCTCCTCTGTCAGAAACAACTTGAAGCACTCTGCCTCAGATGGAAATGGAAAGGGGCGTTGCACTCCAGACTCGGACTCATCAAAGCAATCATCAGGGCCAGAAGGGGTGAAATTGCTGGCAGCCTTCCAGCTACCACAGAACTCCTGTACTTCATCCACTTTCGGTCTGCCTCCATCATCACCAGCATCTTCAAAGGGACCTGGGACTTCGTCAGTGGACAAGGAGTCCTCAGATTCAGGGTTCTCAATGGCTACAAGGTTGGGGGACAGCTCCTCACTGTCACTGTCAGAATCTGATTCCTGACTTTCATACTCAGACTCATTGTCAGAATTAAAAGAATCTCCAGAATTTCTGCATTTGTGAGTGGTGTCCTTTTGAAAGACATTGCTAATGATACAGCTTATGCCACTAGCTACATACATAAACATACATAAACAACAACATTGAATGGCTCAGATTGGGAGTGAGAGGTTACGTGACTGACTGCCAGCACGCGCCACTTGCATCAATAAATCACTATCAGAAAATGTTTTGTGTGGTAATTATTGATATATTTACTGTTTTATTCACATGTTTTCAAGTACTATTTACAAATCATGCATTACGATTATTGCATAGATTGTAATGGGCACATATTATGTGTGTAAAATACTTTTTTCGAAGGTCGTAGCCCCTGCTCAGACCACTGATCTGGCCATGGAGCAGGACTGGACGCCGTGCCTGGACTGGGAACCGGCGCAGAGGAATGCTCCAGCCTTGGAGCGGTATTGGATGCCGTGCCTAGACTGGGCACCAGCTCAGAGGAGGGCTCCGGCCATGGAGCTGGGTTGGCCGCCTTCCCTGGACTGAACACCGGTGCAGAGGAAGGCTCCTGCCATGAAGCGGAACCGGACACCGTGCCTGGACTGGGCATCGGCGCAGAGGAAGGCTCCTGCCATGGAGCGGGACTGGACACCGTGTCTGGACTGGGCATCGGCACAGAGGAAGGCTCCTGCCATGGCACCGGCGCAGGAAGCTCCGGGCCGTGGACCGTCACTGGAAGCTCCGGACCGTTGACCGTCACTGGGAGCTCCGGGCCGTTGACCGTCACTGGGAGCTCCGGGCCGTTGACCGTCACTGCGAGCTCCGGGCCGTTGACCGTCACTGCGAGCTCCGGGCCGTTGACCGTCACTGCGAGCTCCGGGCCGTTGACCGTCACTGGGAGCTCCGGGCCGTTGACCATCACTGGAAGCTCCGGGCCGTTGACCGTCACTGGAAGCTCCGGGCCGTTGACCGTCACTGGAAGCTCCGGGCCGTTGACCGTCACTGGAAGCTCCGGGCCGTTGACCGTCACTGGAAGCTCCGGGCCGTTGACCGTCACTGGAAGCTCCGGGCCGTTGACCGTCACTGGAGTCTCTGGACCGTACACACGCACTGGTGGACGAGTGCGGGGAGCAGGCACAGGACGTACCGGACTGGGGAAGCACACTGGAGGCCTGGTGCGTGGAGCCGGCACAGGTGGCACCGGACTGATGACACGCTCTTCAGGGCGAGTGCGAGGAACCAGCACAGGACGTACTGGGCTGGGGAGGTGGAAGGGAGGCCGGGTGCATGGAGCTGGTACAGGTTGCACCTGACTGGTGACACGCTCTTCTGGGCGAGTGCGGGGAGCAGGCACAGGATGTACCAGACTGGGGAAGCGCACTGGAGGCCTGGTGCGTGGAGCCGGCACAGCTTTCACCGGACTGGTGACACGCTCTTCAGGGCGAGTGCGGGGAGCACGCACAGGATGTACCGGACTGGGGAGGCACACTGGAGGCCTGGTGCGTGGAGCCGGCACAGGTTGCACCGGACTGGTGACACACTCTCAGGGCGAGTGCGGGGAGCAGGCACAGGGCGTACCGGACTGGGGATGCACACTGGAGGCCTGGTGCGTGGAGCCGGCACAGGTTGCACCGGACTGATGACACACACTTCAGGGAGGGTCTGGGGAGCTGACACAGGACTCACCAGACTGCTGACAGGCTCTTCAGGTCGAATGCCGTGCAGAACACACCTAACTAACATTTCTCTCCTTTCTCTCTCCAACAGCTCCATCAGCTCACCGACGGTCTCTGGCACTCTCCGCTGCTCGACCGACAGCTCCATGTGCGCCCCCCCCCCAAAAAAAAAATCTTGGGGTTTCTGTGGCCGCGGACCCCGGCATCGTCGCTGTCCTTCCATCTTCCTTGGTGTCTCCTCTCACAACCTCCCATGATTTCCTCCCATGTCCAAAACTCCTTAACCTGTCACGCCCTGACCGGGTGAACTCAGGTGTTTTGGGTCAGGGTGGTTTATGTTGGGTGGTTTTCCTGTGTTTGTTTTCTGTTTTGCGTTGGAGCCTTGTGTTGGCTCTATTGGGGAGTATTTCTATGTTGGTTTCTGTCTTCCCAATCAGAGACAGCTGTCGCTAGTTGTCTCTGATTGGGATCTCATTTAAGTTCATTTTCCCCCACGCTGTTCGTGGGGAATTGTATTTGCATTGCTATTCGTAGCCTGTGAAGCTGTTCGTTCATGGTATCGTTTATTGTTTTGCTGGTTCACCGTTCTAATAAAAATGATGATGAACCAAACCTCCGCTGCGCCTTGGTCCCTCTATAACGACGAACGTTACAGAATTCCCCACCGAACCAGGACCAAGCAGCGGGAGGAAAAGGAGCGCGAGAGATGGGCTCGCGAGGGAAAGGAGTTCTGGACCTGGGAGGAGATCATGTCGGGGAAAGGACCCTGGCGGACGGACTCCCAGGTCGAGGAGGAAAAGCCAGCCGGTAGACGGAGTCGCAGGCGGCGGTCGAGGAGGCCCGGAAAACAGCCCCAAGAAAATTTTTGGGGGGGGCTAATGGGGTGGTCCGGTAGGGCAGAGGAAGAGCCCAGACCACTGCTCTCGTGGGGGATGACGGCGGAGGAAGAGACGAGGATGAGGCAGTTGATTGAGGACCTGCAGAGGGAAGATCTGGAGGAGGAGCCCTGGTATGCGGAGTTGCGCGCTGTGTCGCCAGTGCGCCCGCACAGCCCAGTGCGTCCGGTGGACAGACCCAGCACATGCCGTGCTAAGATGGGAATCCAGCCGGGACGAGTGGCTAAACCAGCTCCACGCTACAGGTCACCTATACGTGTTCACAGTCCTGTCTGGCCCGTCCCTGCTCCCCGCACCAAGCCCACGGTGCGTGTCCACAGTCCTGTCCGGCCTGTTCCTGCTCCCCGCACCAGGTTAGTGGTGCGTGTCCCCAGTCCTGTCCGGCCCGTCCCTGCTCCCCGCACCAGGTTAGTGGTGCGTGTCCCCAGTCCTGTCCGGCCCGTTCCTGCTCCCCGCACCAGGTTAGTGGTGCGTGTCCCCAGTCCTGTCCGGCCCGTCCCTGCTCCCCGCACCAAGTCAGTGGTGCGTGTCCCCAGTCCTGTCCGGCCCGTCCCTGCTCCCCGCACCAAGTCAGTGGTGCGTGTCCCCAGTCCTGTCCGGCCCGTTCCTGCTCCCCGCACCAGGTTAGTGGTGCGTGTCCCCAGTCCTGTCCGGCCCGTCCCTGCTCCCCGCACCAAGTCAGTGGTGCGTGTCCCCAGTCCTGTCCGGCCCGTCCCTGCTCCCCGCACCAGGTTAGTGGTGCGTGTCCCCAGTCCTGTCCGGCCCGTTCCTGCTCCCCGCACCAGGTTAGTGGTGCGTGTCCCCAGTCCTGTCCGGCCCGTTCCTGCTCCCCGCACCAAGTCAGAGGTGCGTGTTCCCAGTCCTGTCCGGCCCGTTCCTGCTCCCCGCACCAGGTTAGTGGTGCGTGTCCCCAGTCCTGTCCGGCCCGTCCCTGCTCCCCGCACCAAGTCAGTGGTGCGTGTCCCCAGTCCTGTCCGGCCCGTCCCTGCTGCCCGCACCAAACCAGTGGTGCGTGTTCCCAGTCCGGCACGGCCCGGGTCCGGTCCACCGGTGCCCAATCCTGTTCCGGGCGACGGCTCCGCTCCAGAGCCTGGGCATGCCGCTCCACAGTGGTCCAGTCCGGGCCAGAGAGGTAGGGCTAAGGTGGAGGCGGGGGGGAGAACACGCCCGGGGCCAGAGCCTCCACCGAGGGTGAGGCGCCCACCCGGATTCCCCCCCCTAATAGACTTAAGTTTGGTGCGCCGGGAGTACGCACCGTTGAGGGGGGGGTACTGTCACGCCCTGACCGGGTGAACTCAGGTGTTTTGGGTCAGGGTGGTTTATGTTGGGTGGTTTTCCTGTGTTTGTTTTCTGTTTTGCGTTGGAGCCTTGTGTTGGCTCTATTGGGGAGTATTTCTATGTTGGTTTCTGTCTTCCCAATCAGAGACAGCTGTCGCTAGTTGTCTCTGATTGGGATCTCATTTAAGTTCATTTTCCCCCACGCTGTTCGTGGGGAATTGTATTTGCATTGCTATTCGTAGCCTGTGAAGCTGTTCGTTCATGGTATCGTTTATTGTTTTGCTGGTTCACCGTTCTAATAAAAATGATGATGAACCAAACCTCCGCTGCGCCTTGGTCCCTCTATAACGACGAACGTTACATAACCTCCATAACACGCTGCTTGGTCCTGCATTGGTGGGATATTCTGTGGACGGACCAATTTCGCAGCGTGTGTTGTGTTCCACATCTTTATTTGCAGTGAAAACTTAAACAAAATACAGTAAACATACAACAAACGTGAACTACGTGGTGCTGATTGCACTCACACAAAACAATATCCCACAAACACAGGTGGGAAAAAGGGCTACCTAAATATGATCCCCAATTAGAGGCAACGATTACCAGCTGCCTCTAATTGGGAACCATACAAACCACCAACATAGAAATACAAACGTTAGAATCCCCCCTAGTCACGTTCTGACCTATACACCATACAGTAGGGCATGACAGCTAGGACAAATGCAGCCTACATTTTTTCGGTTTGGATGATTGTGTTATGCTGTAGATACTTCTGTGAACGTCTGAACATTGCATCAAAAAATAAACTGCTCACATTCTGGCCATTACTTTTTAACCTCTACGGGCTAGGGGGCAGCATTGAGAATTTTGGAAAAAATGTGCCCATTTTTAACTGCCTCCTACACCAACTCAGAAGCTAGAATATGCATATTATTGTTCAGGTTTGGATAGAAAACACCCTAAAGTTTCTAAAACTGTTTGAATGGTGTCTGTGAGTATAACAGAACACCTATGGCAGGCAAAAACCTGACAAGGTTTCATGCAGGAAGTGGCCTGTCTGACAAGGAGTCGTTCTTCTTGTCTCTGTTTATTGAAGAGTAAGGATCTTAGCTGTAACGTGACAATTCCTAGGGCTCCAATAGGCTCTCAGAACCCGGGAAAAACCTGAACGATGACGAGGCAGCCTCAGGCTGAAACACATTATCGCCTTTTCCAAGTGTCGCATCAGGGGACAACAGAATTAGGCGCGTGCGCGATTCGCCCCCGTGGAGTATTTTCATTCGGCTGTTTAGCTAATTGCAGATTCCCGGTCGGAATATTATCACTTTTCTACGAGATAAATGGCATAAAAATTGATTTTAAACAGCGGTTGACATGCTTCGAAGTACGGTAATGGAATATTTAGAATTCTTTTGTCACATTCTGCGCCATGCGCACGACCGTGATTTAGCATTCTGATAGTGTCTAGAACGCACGAACAAAACGCCGCTGTTTGGATATAACGATGGATTATTTGGGACCAAACCTACATTTGTTATTGAAGTAGAAGCCCTGGGAGTGCATTCTGACGAAGAACAGGAAAGGTAAGACCATTTTTCTTATAGGAAATATGATTTTGATGAAGGCTAAACTTGCCGGGTGTCTAAATAGCTAGCCCGTGATGGCTGGGCTATGTACTTAGAATATTGCAAAATGTGCTTCATCCGAAAAGCTATTTTAAAATCGGACATATCGAGTGCATAGAGGAGTAATGTATCTATAATTCTTAAAATAATTGTTATGCTTTTTGTGAACGTTTATCGTGAGTAATTTAGCAAATTGTTAGTAAATTCCCCGGAAGTTTGCGGGGGGTATGCTTTTTCTGAACGTCCCATGCTAATGTAAAAAGCTGGTTTTTGATATAAATATGAACTTGATTGAACAGACATGCATGTATTGTATAACATAATGTCCTAGGTGTGTCATCTGATGAAGATCATAAAAGGTTAGTGCTGCATTTAGCTGTGGTTTAGGTTTTTGTGACATTATATGCTAGCTTGAAAAATGGGTGTCTGATTATTTCTGGCTGGGTACTCTGCTGACATAATCTAATGTTTTGCTTTCGTTGTAAAGCCTTTTTGAAATCGGACAGTGTGGTTAGATTAACTTCTTGGGGCTATGTGGGACGTTAGCGTGCCACCCGTGGCGCACCCTATCAACAGCAGTTGCATTTCAAGAGCGGCAAATTTGAAACCAAATAAATGTCAAAATTCAAATTTCTCAAACATACAACTAACTTACACCCTTTGAAAGATAAACATCTCCTTAATCTAACCACGTTGTCCGATTTCAAAAAGGTTTTACGGCGAAAGCATAAAGTTAGGTTATGTTAGGAGAGTACATTGACAATAGCTGTGTGTAATGTATTGTCAATTCAAAGACAGGCGTCACCAAAACCATAAAGTCAGCTAAAATTATGCACTAACCTTTTACAATCTCCATCAGATGACACTCCTAGGACATTATGTTAGACAATGCATGCATTTTTAGTTCTATCAAGTTCATATTTATATCCAAAAACAGCGTTTTACTATGGCGTTGATGTTCAGGAAATCGTTTCCCTCCAATAACCGGCAGTCAAGTCATGACAACAAAATAATTAATTAATATTAGAAAACATTGGTCAAATATTATATTGTCATTCAAAGAATTATAGATTTACATCTCTTGAACGCAATCGACTTGCCAGATTTAAAATTAACCTTACTGGGAAATCACACTTTGCAATAATCTGAGCACTGCACCCAGAAAAATACGCTTTGCGATACAGACTAACCGCCATGTTGGAGAGATCTAAAATCTAAAATACTATGTAAATAATCCATTACCTTTTGATTCTCTTCATCAGATGTCACTTCCAGGAATCCCAGGTCCATAACGAATGTAGTTTTGTTCAAAAAAGCTCATCATTTATGTCCAAAAACCTCCGTGTTGTTAGCACATGATCTAAGCCAGCCGGACTTCACTTCACGAACGGAAAAAATATATTTACGTTCGTTCAAACATGTCAAACGTTGTATCGCATAAATCATTAGTGCCTTTTTTAACCAGAACATGAATAAAATTCAAGGCGGACGATTGCGTTCTCTTTTAAACCGTATTGGAACGAGAGTATCCAACATGAACTTGCGCGCCAGGTGTCTAATGGGCCATCACCGTTCCATGGCTCTTGTTCGGTCAGATCTCACAGTATAAGACTCAAAACACTTTGTAAAGGCTGGTGACATCTAGTGGAAGCAATAGGAAACATTCCTCAGCCCCTTTGTTTTTCAATGGCATAGGCTTAAAGTCAATTCAACACATCAGGTATCCACTTCCTGTCAGAATCTGTCTCAGGGTTTTGCCTGCCAAATGAGTTCTGTTATACTCACAGACACCATTCAAACAGTTTTAGAAACTTTATGGTGTTTTCTATCCATATATAATAAGTATATGCATATTCTAGTTACTGGGTAGGATTAGTAACCAGATTAAATCGGGTACATTTTTTTATCCAGCCGTGAAAATACTGCCCCCTATACCCTAACAGGTTAACTTGAGCTAATTTGTATTCATTATTACAGGAAAATAAACTCACAACAAGATCATTATTTACAAGTTAATGGCAAGCTAATTGTAGGAAAATACCTTACGGTTGTGAGTGTGACAAAATAAAAGCAGGGCATTCTGACTGAGAATTTTAGAACTTGGATACCATCTCTTTGGCCTAACGTTCTATCCTAATTTTACTTTGGTGCAGGTCATGTTGTTCTTCACATTACCGTCTCTGGTTAACAAATACTATATGAAATAAAAGCAACGTTAATTTATCACATTCTCAGGATACAGAAAGTGTAAATGGTACTGAGAAATGGTACCTTGCATAGTGGAGTCTTTTGTTTAGACATGTAGCTAGCTAGCTAGCTAAGCAATGAACTATAATCCCAACTCATAACGTTACTACCCTGTATGAATCAGCAGGCAGCTAACCAACTAGATTCCTTGATAGCTAGCTAGTTAACATTAGGCTATAACTATCAATGCCAATGGCTCTGAGATACGAATGATATTAGTACACAGATCATACACATAACATTAGCTAGTGAGCCAGCCAGCTAACGCTAGCTACCTATCTAACAGTACGCTTTAACTTCCAATGAAAATTACTTTCTGACAACATTTGAAAAGTATAATATCTGAAAATGTAGCTAGCTAGACTCTCTTACCTGGATGAACACTTATCCTTCTCTGTCACGGATGCCATGGTTGCCCTTAGTTTGAAAATGTAATCCGGAGACAGGTGCCTTCTGTGTGTTCTTTTTGTCTCCCTCCGCCTATTTGAAATCAAACACCAGAATTTTCTCCATCTCCTTAGCTATAATACTCTGCTTTCACTGGGCATTCCACTGATTTAAAAACCCTATCCTTCAGAAAGTGGAGAGCAACACTTTTGCAGTTATTTGTGATATCTTGAAAAAAAAGAAGGATACCTACACATACTGAGCAGCCATTGTTATAGATAGAAGCGAGCTGCATGGCAGACCAATCTGAACTCATCTCTTGGCATGTCCAGCCCATCCATGATCTCAGCCAATCATGGCTAACGGGAAGGTTCATGCATTTTGATAAAAAAATATATGTTTATGTTCAAATGCCTCTCCTGTGAAGTAGTGACGTGCGACAAATGCCTAGTTTCCTGAAACGAGTCACATATTCTTCCAATGCAAACTTGGATGTGAAATGGTTGTTCTTCTGATACAACTGAATAAAATTCTAAACACATTAAGGGCTGCATCTGCCGTCCACTCTGACATCAGACTGACTTCAACACACATGACTTCAACACATAACAGTGCTCTCTCTTACTCTCACATACAGTATATGGTGATATATGTCAATACTCACAGATGTAGTAGTACTCTCTGCCCGGTCTGAACTCAAAGCCAAGAGAGAAGGGGGTGAAGAGCTGGAACTTCTCGGAGAACTTGAGTGGTCCGTTGGGGGAGTGAGGCCTGTTACACTCCCAGCGTTTAAAGCCCTTGGCCGTGTGGTCACACGTACTGTAGCCGTCGTAGTTGACCATGTAGAGGACGTAGCGCTCCATCCGCTCCTCCGGCACCGTGTCTTCATAGTGGGGACAGAACACATCCAGGTAGTCGTTTATACACACGTCAATGTGGTAGTCTCCACGGTGGAACCTGATTGGACAGAAGACAAGGAAGAGAACGTTAGTGTTTGGAAGACTGATGAAGGGCTTCAGTTACAGATGGAATGGAAGATAAAATCAGCAGTCAGTCAGAATAGGAGGGAGGGAGAGAAAAAGAGAGGGAAGGAGGGAGAGAAACAAAGGGTTTGAAAGTGCCTCAAAAACTTTACAATTATTTATCAATTACCAACAACAGTACATTACATAACACCCCCAAGAATTTAAGGAAGTGACTTTACTCTGCACACCCTGATTTAGTAGTACTTTAAAAGTAAAAGTAACATTCATGGTCTTAAACACGTTTCTGCAGTACACAGTGTTCTGGACATTGAAGTCAACGTGACTTGATGAGTACACTCCCACTCCACTTCAGCTCATATCAACAAGATCACTGAAGAAAACTGAAGACAATTGTAAAACTCACACACGTATGCATGTGTGAGTGTGGACGCGCACACACGACAGTCATGTTAACAATTTCTCAATGTTATACAGTATGTTGATTCACTTGTTTAGATGTTTATGAGCGTAGGTTGGATCTTTCAACATTCTTCAGATATCCCTCAGAAATGTGCAAGCAACCGTTCTTAACATTTGGCTTTAGTAAACGAGGTTTGTCTATAAATCCATCCCAGGAAATTTATGCACACCACTTCTCTACAACATGATGTATCACACACTAAAGAATCCAACTTGGACAAAATATATCTCTTTTGGATGCCAGCGCTTCAAAAAAGTACTTTTTCCTTATTTACTTCTAGCATTTTGAAAACTCAGAGAAGATAAATTCAGACATCAGAGGATTCCAGAGTGTACGGGGTGGTGTGAGATAGTTGAGGCTGTAAATGTCAAATACAGCGTGTGTTTTCCCCCAGAAGGCTGTGCATAGAGGCATGTTTAGAACTCCACTGATCCACAACATACTACACAGGGTCATGATGTTCTAATTCCCTCATCTGAACACACACACACACACACAGGCACAAGCTTACACAGACACACACACAGTTGGGTAGGTTACTTTCTAAATGTAATATGTTACAGTTAATAGTTACCTGTCCAAAATTGTAATCAGTAACGTAATTGTTGGATTACCACGAACTCAGTAACGTAATCTGATTACTTTCAGTTACTTTGGGATTACTTAAGTGGCATTGGAAGAAGACAAAAATGTATATTACCAATTGAACTACTGCCAGATAAATCAATGTCAGAGCTCACATATTTGGCCATAAATGGATGGTGCATTTTACTTTGTGGGTTATGTAGGCTTCTAACCCATTGCTTTCTACTTCCAATAGAGATAATACAATTATTGTGCTACATATGTACATTAAAAAACAAAGTCTGACAGATTTTCAGTCTTTCCAATTAGGTAAATACCCCTTGAACATCAAGAATAAGACAATAATATGGAAATATACTGTATATTAGTTCATTTGTTTTACCTCAATATAACCCCAAAACAAAGGACATTGTAGTCTGCTATGTTGTTTAGGTTGTTGTCATGGAGAGCTGATTGGGCTCATTGCTTCAAAACATGGTTGAAATATAAATGCTGCTCTAATGGAATGGCATGCTGTAACGTTTGTCGCCTGGTGACGAGGAAGCGGACCAAAACGCAGCTGGGAGCGAACACATGTTTATTCAACACACTGGAATTAAACATGTACACAAAAATCAAGAAAAATACCGATACGTTACGTGCTCAAACAAAGAGACAACACCCCACAAACAGCGTGGGGAAAACAGCAACTTAAATGTGATCCCAATCAGAGACAATTAGCGACAGCTGTCTCTGATTGGGAATCGACAGAACCCAACATAGAAATAACCCACCTAGAGCCTACACAAGGCTAAAACGTAAACAAAACACAAACCAAGGAAAAATACCTAACATGACACACCCTGACCCAATATACCCGAGTTCACCTGGTCAGGGCGTGACAGAACCCCCCCCCAACGGTGCGTACTCCCGGCGCACCAAACTTAAGTCTATTAGGGGGGGGACCCGGGTAGGCGCCTCACCCTCGGTGGAGGCTCTGGCCCCGGGTGTGTTCTTTCCCCCGCCTTCACCTTAACCCTACCCCTCTGGCCCGGACTGGACCACTGTGGAGCGGCATGCTCAGGCTCCGGAGCGGAGCCGTCGACCGGAACAGGATTGGGCACCGGTGGACCGGACACGGGCCGTGCCGGACTGTGGACACGCACCGTGGGCTTGGTGCGGGGAACAGGAACGGGCCGGACAGGACTGTGGACACGCACCGTGGGCTTGGTGCGGGGAACAGGGACGGGCCGGACAGGACTGTGGACACGCACCGTGGGCTTGGTGCGGGGAACAGGGACGGGCCGGACAGGACTGTGGACACGCACCGTGGGCTTGGTGCGGGGAACAGGGATGGGCCGGACAGGACTGGGGACACGCACCACTAACCTGGTGCGGGGAGCAGGGACGGGCCGGACAGGACTGGGGACACGCACCACTGATTTGGTGCGGGGAGCAGGAACGGGCCGGGCCGGACTGGGGACACGCACCACTAACCTGGTGCGGGGAGCAGGGACGGGCCGGACAGGACTGGGGACACGCACCACTAACCTGGTGCGGGGAGCAGGGATGGGCCGGACAGGACTGGGGACACGCACCACTAGCCTGGTGCGGGGAGCAGGGACGGGCCGGACAGGACTTGGGACACGCACCACTAACCTGGTGCGGGGAGCAGGAACGGGCCGGACCGGACTGGGGACACGCACCACTAACCTGGCGCGGGGAGCAGGGACGGGCCGGACAGGACTGGGGACACGCACCACTGTCTTGGTGCGCGGAGCAGGGACGGGCCGGACAGGACTGGGGACACGCACCACTGACTTGGTGCGGGGAGCAGGAACGGGCCGGGCCGGACTGGGGACACGCACCACTAACCTGGTGCGGGGAACAGGGACGGGCCGGACAGGACTGGGGACACGCACCACTAACCTGGTGCGAGGAGCAGGGACGGGCCAGACAGGACTGTGAACCCGTACTGGTGACCTGAAGCGTGGAGACTTTTTAGCCACTCGTCCTGGCTGGATGCCCTTCCTAGCACGGCATGTGCTGGGCATGTCCACCGGACGCACCGGGCTGTGCGGGCGCACTGGCGACACAGCGCGCAACTCCGCATACCATGGCTTGGTGCGGGGAGCAGGGACGGGCCGGGCAGGACTGTGGACACGCACCGTGGGCTTGGTGCGGGGAACAGGAACGGGCCAGACAGGACTGTGAACACGCACTGGTGAACTGAAGCGTGGAGCCGGTTTAGCCACTCGTCCTGGCTGGATGCCCATCCTAGCACGGCATGTGCTGGGCATGTCCACCGGACGCACCGGGCTGTGCGGGCGCACTGGCGACACAGCGCGCAACTCCGCATACCATGGTTCCTCCTCCAGATCTTCCCTCTGCAGGTCCTCAATCAACTGCCTCATCATCTTCGTCTCTTCCTCCGCCGTCATCCCCCACGAGAGCAGTGGTCTGGGCTCTTCCTCTGCCCTTCCAGACCACCCCATTAGCCCCCCCCAAAAATTTTGTTGGGGGTGTTTTCCGGGCCTCCTCGACCGCCGCCTGCGACTCCGTCTACCGGCTGGCTTTACCTCCTCGACCTGGGAATCCTTCCGCCAGGGTCCTTTCCCCGACATGATCTCCTCCCAGGTCCAGAACTCCTTCCCCTCGCAAGCCCATCTCTCGCGCTCCTTTTCCTCCCGCTGCTTGGTCCTGGTTCGGTGGGGTGTTCTGTAACGTTCGTCGCCTGGTGACGAGGAAGCGGACCAAAACGCAGCTGGGATCGAACACATGTTTATTCAACACACTGGAATTAAACATGTACACAAAAATCAAGAAAAATACCAATACGTTACGTGCTCAAACAAAGAGACAACACCCCACAAACAGCGTGGGGAAAACAGCAACTTAAATGTGATCCCAATCAGAGACAATTAGCGACAGCTGTCTCTGATTGGGAATCGACAGAACCCAACATAGAAATAACCCACCTAGAGCCTACACAAGGCTAAAACGTAAACAAAACACAAACCAAGGAAAAATACCTAACATGACACACCCTGACCCAATATACCCGAGTTCACCTGGTCAGGGCGTGACACATGCTTTGAATTCTACCGAAAAGTGCTATTTGCTTAACGTGAAAGAAAGAATTCTATAATACATACTATGGATAGGCCTCTTGTTTACATTTTTGTTGGTGATACCATATAATTAAAAACTAGAACACTTAATTAATTTGAAATAAGATTTCTATGCGTGAAACTTTGATATCTCGATAATTTGCAGCTGTTGAAGTCTTTCAAAAGTGTACAAGTTTAAGCATATGTTCATTAGGCCTTTAGAATTGTTTTTTTATCGGTACAAATTAGACTGAGCAATCAAAGCCCACTCATGGTCTTCATAAATTAAACTTGTTTTTGACAGTATGTGTGGATGTAACGTTTGTCGTCGTGAGACGAGGAAGCGGACCAAAACGCAGCTGGGAGCGAATACATGTTTATTTAACACACTAGAATTAAACATGTACACAAAATCAAGCAAGAACTGCCAATACGTTACGTGCTCAAATAAGGAGACAACAACCCACAAAACATCGTGGGGGAAAAGGAACTTAAATGTGATTCCCAATCAGACTTCACAAGCGACAGCTGTCTGATTGGGAAATCACCCCCGAGCCCAACATAGAAATAAAACACAAAGGCTATAACCAAAACATAGAAAATAAAGCATAGAAATGCCACACCCTGACCAAAATAGCAGAGTTCACCTGGTCAGGGCGTGACAGTACCCCCCCTCCAACGGTGCGTACTCCCGGCGCACCAAACTAAAGTCTATTAGGGGGGGGACCCGGGTGGGCGCCTCACCCTCGGTGGAGGCTCTGGCCCCGGGCGTGTTTCTCCCCCTGCCTCCACCCTAGCCCTACCCCTCTGGCCCGGACTGGACCACTGTGGAGCGGCATGCTCAGGCTCCGGAGCGGAGCCGTCGACCGGAACAGGATTGGGCACCGGTGGACCAGACACGGGCCGTGCCGGACTGTGGACACGCACCGTGGGCTTGGTGCGGGGATCAGGAACGGGCCGGACAGGACTGTGGACACGCACCGTGGGCTTGGTGCGGGGAACAGGGACGGGCCGGACAGGACTGTGGACACGCACCATGGGCTTGGTGCGGGGAACAGGGACGGGCCGGACAGGACTGTGGACACGCACCGTGGGCTTGGTGCGGGGAACAGGGACGGGCCGGACAGGACTGTGGACACGCACCGTGGGCTTGGTGCGGGGAACAGGGACGGGCCGGACAGGACTGTGGACACGCACCGTGGGCTTGGTGCGGGGAACAGGGATGGGCCGGACAGGACTGGGGACACGCACCACTAACCTGGTGCAGGGAGCAGGGACGGGCCGGACTGGCCTGGGGACACGCACCACTAACCTGGTGCGGGGAGCAGGGACGGGCCGGACTGGACTGGGGACACGCACCACTAACCTGGTGCGGGGAGCAGGGACGGGCCGGACCGGACTGGGGACACGCACCACTAACCTGGTGCGGGGAGCAGGGACGGGCCGGACAGGACTGGGGACACGCACCACTGACTTGGTGCGGGGAGCAGGGACGGGCCGGACAGGACTGGGGACACGCACCACTAACCTGGTGCGGGGAGCAGGGACGGGCTGGACAGGACTGGGGACACGCACCACTAACCTGGTGCGGGGAGCAGGGACGGGCCGGACAGGACTGGGGACACGCACCACTAACCTGGTGCGGGGAGCAGGGACGGGCCAGACAGGACTGTGAACACGCACTGGTGACCTGAAGCGTGGAGCCGGTTTAGCCACTCGTCCTGGCTGGATGCCCATCCTAGCACGGCATGTGCTGGGCATGTCCACCGGACGCACTGGGCTGTGCGGGCGCACTGGCGACACAGCGCGCAACTCTGCATACCATGGCTTGGTGCGGGGAGCAGGGACGGGCCGGACAGGACTGGGTACACGCACCGTGGGCTTGGTGCGGGGAACAGGAACGGGCCAGACAGGACTGTGAACACGCACTGGTGACCTGAAGCGTGGAGCCGGTTTAGCCACTCGTCCTGGCTGGATGCCCATCCTAGCACGGCATGTGCTGGGCATGTCCACCGGACGCACCGGGCTGTGCGGGCGCACTGGCGACACAGCGCGCAACTCAGCATACCATGGCTCCTCCTCCAGATCTTCCCTCTGCAGGTCCTCAATCAAACGCCTCATCTCCTTCTCTTCCTCCGCCGTCATCCCCCACGAGAGCAGTGGTCTGGGCTCTTCCTCTGCCCTTCCGGACCACCCCATTAGCCCCCCCCCAAAATTTTCTTGGGGTTGTTTTCCGGGCCTCCTCGACCGCCGCCTGCGACTCCGTCTACCGGCTGGCTTTTCCTCCTCGACCTGGGAGTCCGTCCGCCAGGGTCCTTTCCCCGACATGATCTCCTCCCAGGTCCAGAACTCCTTTCCCTCGCGAGCCCATCTCTCGCGCTCCTTTTCCTCCCGCTGCTTGGTCCTGGTTCGGTGGGTTGTTCTGTAACGTTTGTCGTCGGGAGACGAGGAAGCGGACCAAAACGCAGCTGGGAGCGAATACATGTTTATTTAACACACTAGAATTAAACATGTACACAAAATCAAGGAAAAAAACTGCCAATACGTTACGTGCTCAAATAACGAGACAACAACCCACAAACATCGTGGGGAAAAAGGAACTTAAATGTGATTCCCAATCAGACTTCACAAGCGACAGCTGTCTGATTGGGAAATCACCCGAGCCCAACATAGAAATAAAACACAAAGAAAGGCTATAACCAAAACATAGAAAATAAAGCATAGAAATGCCACACCCTGACCAAAATAGCAGAGTTCACCTGGTCAGGGCGTGACAGTGGAGGAACTCCCTCAAACTATTATTCCACAGGTTGGGATCCACGCTATGCAGCTGCAAGAGCACATTTTTCACTGACTGTCCAGGGGTCGCATAAACAGTGATTGATAGGCAGCTTAGCCTACACTTCTTCAATTCAATCATTATTGGGGTATAATACACCGATACATTTGTGATCAGTCATCCACAACCATACAATTGAAAGGGCAGCAGTGTGATGCATATCATTGCTATGCAGATATCAATAATAGGCCCATAGACTACAATACCCCTGTCGTCTTTACCTCCAAGCGTTTATTCAAGTTGGTCATATAATCTTTGATGCCGACAGCAGTTATATCATTGGAAGACATGGGCTGGACTGTAGTCTACAAAAGCCTATTCCTGCTCTTTTCCCGCAATCCATCAAACACATTTGTGTGTCATCATAGTGGTCTCTGATGTGGTCAGACTCGCTCAGGCAGAACAAACTTAAACTTGCACCTTTTTTCAATGCTGAATTGAATGTCATTGAGAAAACAGAAAGGTGTCATTAAGTATTTTTTTGAAAACAATCTTTCTGAATTTCAAAGTAATCCAAGAAGTTATCATCTAGTTTTTCAAAAGTATCTGTAATCTTATTACAATTTTTTATCTGTTAACGTAACAGATTACAGTTTCTTTGTAATCCGTTAATCCCCAACCCTGGACACACACACACAAGCATGCACACACACACACTAATGCACGCATAGGCTCAGGTCCGAATTCCTCTTTGATTTGTCTACTAACAACTGTCTGACCATGCCTCAGAGCAATTAGTGTGAATGTCATTAGAGCAGTTGGCTGAGGGGAGGATCTGGGGCAAGCTGACTCTAACTTCAGGTTGCTGACCCTAACTCGACCCCTGAAAAGAGACTTTCATCCTCTACCTAACCTTTGCTATGTCTGAACCTGAGAAGAGGTCGATTTTTAATTGAAAACCTCTCTGCCTTGTACATGGGACTCAGACAGCACTTAGCACACTGTCCTTCCTCTCGTCTATACTTCATCTTCTACTCCTCATCTCTCCTTTTTCCAATTTCTCTTCTCCCCTCCCCACACAAATTCTCTCTCTCTCTTCCCCTTGTCTCTCTTCTCTTTTAACTTTCCCTCTCTCCCTCTTTCCTCCCTCTCTCTCCTCCCTACCTCTCACCTCTCTCCCTCTACATCTATCCTCCTTCCCTCTTCCCTCCCTCCCCTCCCTCCCTCCCTCCCTCCCTCCCTCCCTCTGACAGAGTTGGCTCTGCAGCCAAGGAAGCAGACTGCCTATGATGTTACGATGATAAAGGTGGGCGCATTATTAATCACACTCTGATGGGGACAACACACACACACACACACACACACACACACACACACACACACACACACACACACACACACACACACACACACAGCTGCTTCATTCCTCCCCAGTTGTTAGTGGACAGGGAGAGGGGGAGAATTGCCTTTGATAGTCCATCTCTCTTTGTGGAGTATCACGTTCTATCTGTAAGCCTTCACTAACACAATGTTAATATTGGAGAGTGGGCTAGCTTGAGGACTCTGTGACTGACACCATCTGTTCGGTGTGTGTGTGTGTGTGTGTGTGTGTGTGTGTGTGTGTGTGTGTGTGTGTGTGTGTGTGTGTGTGTGTGTGTGTGTGTGTGTGTGTGTGGTATGTAACATGTGTGTATGTACGGTTGTGTGATGTTTATGCTAGCGTCAAATGCTGCTTTCCTGTGTTTACTCATTCAGAATAAATAGCTGAGTGAAACTGTTTACCTTTCGGGCAGCATCTCATGTGTAACATCTCATTTAAAACATGTCATTGCAACCCACAGGCAGAGTAATACATCTCCTCTGGCTTAAATGTCACTGACTTAATAATCTCATCCTCTCACAACACACATTTCCGCTGCTCAGCCTCTCTTCTGTGTGTATACATGGGTTTGTTTGTGTGTACACATTATGGTTTCCCTTCACCCCCCCAGACTACTTCCTGTGTGTGTGTGAGTGTGTGTGTGCACGTGTATGTGCGTGCGTGTGTGTGTGTCTGGTGTGTGTGCATTTGTGCATGTGTGCGTGGGTTGGTGGATCTCATAGTTTCCCTTTGAAATGCAACTTTATTACGAATGAATGTCTATTTTTGACATATTAATTCCACATGGTTACAGGGTTAATTCCACATGGTTTCAGGGTTAATTCCACATGGTTACAGGGTTAAAACAGAAACAACTCAAAGGGTTAAGTTTAGATATTCATTCCGATTGATTGGGGCTATGGTTTGGGGAAGGCTTAATGTGCTGATAGTGCCACACATTACAAAGCCAGGCAGCTGTGGGCTAGTGTCCTCAGCCAAAGTCAATCTACAATTAGCCTACTAGTTCAACATCTTAGAGACAGATTGTTGTACCTATGTGTACCAGGGAGTAAAACATCAAATATCTCTCAAATACCTCCCTGTTGAGTGACACACACACACGCACTCCACTGGTAAAGTAGAAAACCTGACCAGTCCTTGATGCCCTGATCATTTAGCAGGGTAATTAAACCGACAGTGGATGGCAGTCTAATTGTCAAACCAATATAATGACATGTATTTGTTATGCTACAGCTGTTACCAGAGAGATCCAGATAACCACACAGTGCTGGGGAGGAAATGGGCTCGTGTGTGTGTGTGTGTGTGTCTCTGTGTGTGTGTGTGTGTGTCTGTCTGTCTGTCTGTCTGTCTGTCTGTCTGTCTGTCTGTCTGTCTGTCTGTCTGTCTGTCTGTCTGTCTGTCTGTCTGTCTGTCTGTCTGTCTGTCTGTCTGTCTGTGTGTCTGTGTGTGTGTGTGTGTGTGAATGGTGTTTAGACATTTTATTACAAGCTGATTACACTGCTCAAACACATCCCCCTCGGCAGGGCCGAAAACCATCCTAGCCACCTCCTACGAACACACGAACACTCTCTGAGAGTTGGGAGAGCTGGAACAGTAAGGTGCATGCAGGGTAAGGTACCGTGCCACACCAGTCCCTGATTGGCTTATTTCCATTTCAATTACACAGTCCATTGACACACACACACCTCACCCAAATGAACTCCCATCAGCCTCTGCTCAAGAGCTCAGCTCAGCTCCAGCCACTGGATAGATGGAGCGAGGACGACAAAAAGACAGAGGGAAGGAAGGAGAAAAAGCGAGAGGGAAGGAGTGGGAGAAAGAGAGAGGGAAGAAGGGAGAAAAAGAGAGCGGGAATGAGGGAGAGAGAGAGTGAGGAAGGAAGGAGAGAAAGAGAGAGGGTAGGAGTGAGAGAAAGAGAGAGATTCAAACCAACCACTTTAAGATAAAAGGAAGATATATTTAATGAAAGTGAAATCATACAATGGAAGGGCCAGAGAGAATGTGAGAGAGAACGAGAGAGGGGCTATCCCACCTGTGTAATGAAAAGGGAGAATAGCTTTTCATTACATCCTTCTCCCCCACCAGCCCCATGTCTCCCTCCTCCTCTCTTCCTCCCTCACACCTCCTTTATTCATCCCTCCCTCTCTCTCTTTTTTATTCATCGTTATATTGTATTATACCTACAGACTCACACAGTAGTCCCAAACTTTGCTACCTGAAAATGTAGCATTTATCAATGCATATTACCCTATGAATGTCAAGGCAATTCAAAGGCCACTCAAATATACACAAAAACATAAACACACTTGTACATGTAAAGGTACACATGCATATTATACACACATACACACACAAACACAGCAGCTCATAACCCCAGATAAGTGCTCCAGCCTCTGGTGGGTACACAGAGCTGACAGATTAATTTGTTTCAGCCCCAATGTGTGTTTGTGTGTGTGTGTGTGTGTGTGTGTGTGTGTGTGTGTGTGTGTGTGTGTGTGTGTGTGTGTGTGTGTGCGGGCGTGTGTATCATACAACCTAGAGTAAAGGATGACTTGTTGATCTGAATCGACAGTGAATGTGTTTAGCCGAGGGCAGCTGAACTTTCTCTGACCCCGGCTACAGCACACACTAGGCAACAGGAGTCAGAGCAGTTGGCTAATTCTGGTGGGACAGTTGGATTGTAGGGAGAATGAAAGAGAGGGGAAAAGGAGGTGTAGTGTTAAGAGGAAAGACAGTCAGATAAGATGTTTCACTTTCAAATGTATTGGCAGAATTGATGTCCCTTATATAGCATTAACCGTGAAGCCCACATGGATTTGGATGTGACTTTGATAGGGGTGTATAAAAGGTACACTCTTAGAAAAAAAAGGTGTTATCTAGAACCTAAAAGGGTTCTATGGCTGTCCCCATAGGAGAACAATTTGCATAACCCTTTTTGGTTAGGGGTTCAACATGCAACCCAAAAGGGTTCTACCTATAACCAAAAAGGGTTCTCCTATGGGGACAACTGAAGAACCCTTCAGCAACCCTTTTTTTCTAAGAGCGTAGAGGATGACTTAATTTCCTCCCTCCATACCTCGATATAGACGAGAGAAACAAGTGTACAACACAAGGCAGAGCCGGTGAAACATTCCCACAACACTTTGGAAACTTTCCCCAGCGCTGCTCTGACAGTCACTGGAGAATGTGACAGGGCCATTTATGATGTGAGAGCCAGCTACATTCCCTGCTGTTTAACTGGCCTACTGATTGACAGGGAGAGGGGAGAATTAGACACATAGGGTTACCATATTACCTTCTCTGGGGTCATTTGCGCACACACAAACACACACTGAGTTTTACTGAGGACATGTGTTTCTCATTTCTAGATGGTACTCCTGGATCGCAGCAGGTGTGCAGGCTTGTAAAATATACTGGACGTCAGAGAATAGCAAGAAAGGCTGCTAATGGATTCTCTCTCTCTCTCTCACCTCTCCCTCTCACCTCTCCCTCTCCTTCATTTAGGGGGGTTAGGTCTGGGACTTGGCAGCTGTCACTTGTTCAGAGGGGATGTGCTGTTAGGGTATATAGATATTGATGACGTACTGAAGGAAGTTTTAAGATGTATTATTTTCCTATATAAAGCTCATCGTCGATGTCAACAGTGTGTGTGTGCCCAGTTTTATCTCAAGCTGGTGTTGATTGACATATACTGTATCGATGGGCATGGGAACATGTATGTTTTATAATGACAAACAGTTTAGCGACAAAAACCTCAGCTCTCTGCTTTATTTTGCTTTACTCAAAGATGAGGGGATGTAGAGAGAGAGGATGGGGGAGAGAGAAAGAAATATAGGGATAGAGAGAAGGACAGAGATATATACTGTATAGAGAGAGCGAGAGAGAGAGCGACTGAGAGGAACAGATATCAAATCAAATTTGAATGGTCGCATACACATATTTTGCCGATGTTATCGCAGGTGCAGTGAAATGTTTCTGATCGTAGCTCCAACATTGCAGTAATACCTAACAATGCAAACAGTACACGCAGATCGCGAAAATGAAAAATAAAGAAATTAAGAAATATGTGTATGCGAATGAGCAATGTCAGAGTCTGGAATATAAATACATATACTGTATATGTATATAATGGTGTGTATAGACAGTATGGACAGTACATGAATAGAACATGTTCAGGGCAGGGTACTAGGCGGAGGCCGGCTAGTAGTGACAAATTAACAGTCTGATGGCCTGGAGATGGTGGTCCCGTGTGGCTCAGTTGGTAGAGCATGGTGTTTGCAATGCCAGGGTTGTGGGTTCAATTCCCATGGGGGACCAGTATGGAAAAAATTTATGAAATGTATGCATTCACTACTGTAAGTTGCTCTGGATAAGAGCCTCTGCTAAATGACTAAAATGTAAAAAATGAGATAGAAGCTGTTTCTTAGTCTCTCGGTCCCAGGTTTGATGCACCTGTACTGTCTCTGCCTTCTAGATGGTAGCATGATGAACAGGATGTGACTCGGGTGGTTGTTGTCCCTGATGATAGTTTTGGCCTTCAGGTGACACCGGGTGCTATAGCTGTCCTGGAGGGCAGGCAGTGTGCCCCCGATGATGCGTTGGGATGACCGCATCACCCTCTGTCGAGCCCTGCGGTAGCGGATGGTGCAATTTCTGTACCAGGCGGTGATACAGCCCGATAGGAAGCTCTCAATGGTACATCTGTATAAATTCTTGAGGGTCTTAGGCGCCAAGCCAAATGTCTTCAGCCTCCTGAGGTTGAAGAGGCACTAGAAGGAACTTGATGCTTTTCACCCTCTCCACTGCAGCCCCGTTGATGTTATGGGGGCGTGCTCTCTCTGCTGTCTCCTGAAGTTCACAATCAGCTCCTTCATTTTGTTGCCGTTGAGGAAGAGGTTATTTTCGCCCTCACCTCCTCCCTGTAGGCTGTTTCGTCGTTGTTGGTAATCAGGCCTACCACTGTTGTGTCATTAGCAAACTTGATGATTCAATTGGAGACTTGCGTGGCCAAGCAGTCATGGGTGAACAGGGAGTACAGGAGGGGGCTGACCACGCACCCCTGTGGGGCCCCCGTGTTGAGGATCAGCGTGGCGGAGGTGTTGTTGCCTACCCTCACCACATGGGGTCAGCCCTTCACGAAGTCCAGGACCTAGTTGCACAGGGAGGGCTTCAGACCCAGCGCCCAAGCTTAGCGATGAGCTTAGAGGGCACTATGGTGTTTGAAGGCTGAGCTGTTGTCGATGAACAGCATACTTACATAGGTATTCTTCTTGTCTAGATGGGATAGGGCCGTGTGCAATGCGATGGTGATTGCATCATAGGGGAGAGAGAGAGAGAGAGAGAGAGAGAGAGAGAGACAGAGACAGCGACAGCGGCAGAGACAGACAGAGGGAGAGGGAAAGGGAGAAGGAGAGGGAGGGAGAAGGAGAGAGGGAGGGAGAGAGAGAGGAAGATGGAAGGAGAGAAAGAGCCTGCAGTGACATTGTCTCCTGCTTTATAATCTGATGGAGGCTCTTTGCCTGTAAGAGCATTGTGGATTAAGGTATTAGACTTCTGTTGCATATCGATTTGCCCATATCACACATGGAGGAGGAGAGACAGCGTAATCTTAAGGATGTACCAGGACACACACACACACATACAGTAGTATGAAAGGTCCAGGCTATTTGCAGGAGAAAAACAGAGAGCCCAACCAAAGCATCCAACAATTAACCTCTTGACGGTCGCCTAGGGCAGGGGGCGCTACAGCGATTTTTGAAAAAAATGTGTGCCCATTTTAAACGGCCTCCTACTCAAACTCAGAAGCTAGGATATGCATATAATTAATTAATACTTGTGGATAGAAAACACCCTAAAGTTTCTAAAACTGTTTGAATGGTGTCTGTGAGTATAACAGAACTCATATGGCAGTCAAAACCCCGAGACCGATCGTAACAGGATGTGGAATTCTGAATTGCGGACTCAACTTCAGCACCTTGCCTATAAATCACACCGTGAGCAATGGTTCATTGAGCACTTCCTATTGCTTCCACTAGATGTCCCCAGTCTTTACAAAGTGGTTTGAGTCTCCTACTGTGAAAACTGCCTGAATGAGACGCTGTGGAAAGTGGTCACATGAGGAGGGCCATCACCATTATGACGCCAGCGCCCCTGGCTACCCTCCCCTTTCGAAACGTTTTAAAACACAATGCAATCGTCCCCCTTGAATCTTATTGGAGCTCTGGTTGAAAAAGGCCCTTAAGATTTATGTTATACAACGTTTGACATGTTTGAACGAACCTAAATTTAAAAAAAATGCATTTTGTTGAGAGAGAAGTCCCGCAGCCGATGGACGTTTTGGAGCAGCCTTCAGAACGCGCTAACAAGAACAAGCTATTGGGACGTAAAGGATTAACTTTTTCGAACGAAAATACATTTGTTGTGGACCTGGGATTCCTGGAAGTGCTTTCTGATAAAGATAATCAAAGGTAAGGGATTATTGACAATAGTATACAAGAGTAGATTTGATATGCGATTGTTCCAAGATGGCGCTGACCTGTAACGGTAGCCTATTTTTCTGAGTATCGCATCCCCTTTTATCGCAAAGTGTGATTACCCAGTAAAGTTATTTTTAAATCTGGCATTACAGGTGCTTTCAAGAGATATTCATCTATAAATCTTAGAATGACAATATTACATTTTAAAAATGTTTTCGAATAGTAATTTAGTAAATTGTAGCGCTGTTTCACCGGATGCATTTGAGGGAAAATAGTTAGTCAACGTCACCCGCCGATGTAAAATGCTGTTTTTATATATAAATATGAACTTTATTGAACAAAAGAATGCATGTATTGTGTAACATGATGTCCTAGGTGTGTCATCTGATGAAGATTGTCAAAGGTTAGTGCTGCATTTAGCTGTTTTTTGGTTATTTGTGATGCATGTGGTTGGTCGGAAAATGGCTATGTGGCTACTTTTACGATATACTCCTCTAACATAATGTAATGTTTTGCTTTTGCTGTAAAGCCTTTCTGAAATCGGACAACGTGGTTCGATTCAGGAGAGGTGTATCTATAAAACGATATAACATTGTCCTATATTTGAAAAAAAAAGAAAAAAGAATGTTTGTTATGCTAATGAGATAGGATTTTTCGCTGGATGTCCGACCAGGGGCTAACCGCACTAACTGTAGTATTTGTGACATGAAATGAGTATATAGTATGCTTATTGGTCATAGTATGGGACGGAGCCCGACCAGGGGTTAAGGGAGCTCAAGCCCCTGGGTGTGTGTGTGTGTGTGTGTGTGTGTGTGTGTGTGTGTGTGTATGCGTGTGTGTGTGCATGTGTGTTTGTGTGCATGTGTGTACTTTGTATGTATGTATGTATGTATATATTTGAGTATGTGTCACTGTAATCTCATCCTGGTCTCTCGATCACTGTTGACACTGTTTCACCAGAACTGAAGTGGGAATGACCAATTTAAGGCATCATCAACTATAAAGCGTTTCAACCTCAGTTAGTTTACTTATGCAACTTGTCCAAACATGTCTCTAGCTGAGATAGATGTGTGGTAACAATTTATTTAGATAGTCCGTACATGGTCCATCTGTAGATGCTCTACGGACTATCAGTAACATTCAACTAACTGTGTGGCCAGATGTCTCTTGAGTTTTAGATGAGTGGTGAAAAGGACAAACATTTCCAGGTACCTTTTGTATCTAAACACTGGGAAGTAGCAAATCACTCCGGGTTCCATACTAGTGCTGTTTCCTAATAATCACACATTAACATCTACTCTTTCATAAACTTGTTGGAAAGCGTGTGATTCTTGTAGAAATACCTTGATTGAAATGTTCTAAGAATATCTGAATGTGGAAAAATATTTTAAAACAAGACCTGAACAACTCAGTCAGGTAAGATAGAGAGATGAATGCAGTGTTTATGATTGGCAGGTCAACAGTGTTACAAGTCAGTATTTGACATCCATCCATGTCTGAGAACGTCAGGAGAAGATGTGGAAAAGGCCACTAGGGGCAACAGTGAGTGCTATAGTGGACGTTAACATCTACCTCGGGTTAAAAAGGTTTCATGTTTAAATCCAGCGATAAAAAGTTGTTGTTTTTAAAGCCTATCCCAAACGTTAATCCTTACCTTAACCATTCTGAATTAATGCCTAATCTTAAGAATTCAGAGATAATGCCTAAACTTAACCCTAACCTTAAACATTCATAGTTAATGCCTAAACTTAACCTTTAAAACTTCGAAATTTGACATTTGGAACAACTTCGAAATTTGACATTTGGAACAACTTCGAAATTGACATTTGAGAAACATGGATCCTCTTATTC
This sequence comes from Salmo trutta, assembly GCF_901001165.1. Lineage (NCBI taxonomy): Eukaryota > Metazoa > Chordata > Actinopteri > Salmoniformes > Salmonidae > Salmo > Salmo trutta. The sequence goes on from NC_042965.1 coordinate 33,648,717, forward strand.
TGACTTGAGACTGTGAGAGACTTTATAAAGAGGACTGTTCTCATTAAAATTACACCTACACAGGTCTGGTTGCTGACACATACTGTAATAATGTAATGTCATCAGTTCCTCACCCCTCTCTTTACCGCATCCCCCCTCTCTCCCGTTGTCTTTCTTTATTTCCAGCTACACCTGTAGCCCACCTGCGCTGAGAGTCCATCTTACACACAGGAACACATCTTCTTGCCTTGTCTCTCTCTCTCTCTCTCTCTCTCTCTCTCTCTCTCTCTCTCTCTCTCTCTCTCTCTCTCTCTCTCTCTCTCTCTCTCTCTCTCTCTCAGCTGTTCTCTCTCTCTTTCACCTCGTTCTCTCTCTCTCTCAGCTCATTCTCTCTCTCTCTTTCTCAGCTCATTCTCTCTCATTCTCTCTCTCAGCTCGTTCTCGCCACTCTCTCAGCTCATTCTCTCTCATTCTCTCTCTCAGCTCGTTCTCGCCACTCTCTCAGCTCATTCTCTCTCTGTCTCAGCCAGGGGCGAAAATCTGATATCAACTTTGGGGGGGACAATTACATGAAATTTTCTCAAGAGCAATTCCTGAGGGGGACACCAAAAGTAGTGCTGTAACACATAGCCTACATTGTAATATGGTAAATGTATATTGAGGAACCAAAGAAATAAGGTGTTTGCCGTACTCCTAACTACCGGTACCCAAAACTACACAACTACTCACAACAGCAATACCATTGCCTTTAACAAATCTTAGTTCAGTCACCAGTTTAAGTTGAGAGTGGGGGTATCCATGGCATTTTCCAATTATGTTCCTATTTTACAAGTAAAAAAAATGGAGAACCTTTCATAATGTTGCCAAACAAAGACTCAACAAACTTACCCGAGACTCCCTGTCTCTGCCAGTCTGTCCCTGCATATCTGTCCCCAACTCTGCTGTCTGTGTGCCATCTGTTGCCTGCTCTGCCTAATGACATCATTGTGAAACATTTCCATTAGAATTTCATTTCTTTCTTATGAACATTTTATCAACTAGTCTTTGAGATATTAGGCTACTAGGGTTCTTACTTTGCGTTTTGGTGTACTGAAAAATACTCTGATGTCCGTCTTTTATTTTTCTGCCATTTTTCTACCTGGCTGGCTGGCTACACACACACACACACACAGTGTGTAGGTTATTTACAGTAGGAGATGGGCTTCTATCATCTTATCTGTTATCATTCTATTTGGGCTTCGATCTAAAAGGTAGCTAGCAAATGTGAAACGGATTAAAATGACAAGAGTTGACAGCTGTATGAGTTCACCATTTACACAACATATTCTGCAACCTTTTGTAATTTTAATAGTTTCTTTTATATTGGCTGGCTTCCAACAATAGCTGAATTTGCAAAGCTAGCGAGCACCAATTCAGTTTCAGTGGTGTTTGCTATAATCTTTGCTACCCGGGTTAAATAAAATAAATAAATAAAAGTTCCCTTGCGACAATTTAGCTTTTGCAACGAGACCATTAAATATATTTATGACAATGGTAGAAGAGAGTGTAGTTCTGTTCAGTTTGGACTTCAGTTTATCGCTAACCTTATCACAGGGACTTTGAAGCACTAACTTACATCATCTGCATGCTGATCTCGGAATAAATTGACGATAGCAAAGATTCCATCTTTGACGAGGCCACATAAATGGAATAGGTACTAGCTAGCTTAATAGTTCATATTTGCACGCTAGCTCTGCATATTCAGCTAGTGTGTGTGCGCGATTGACTGGATTAACCTCACGTCAGTTACGTTCATTGAGTGCCTTTCAGACAGTGGCTACGACCCCTCTGTTACCTTGCCAGTGGATCAAACCATTGTGAGGAAAAGGGTGGGGGGGTCACAATCTTTTGAATCTTAAAAACGCACTATTAAGTGTGTATAATCAGCACAATTGCTTTCATTGCATATTATTAATATTATTTAAATTACATAGTTATGTTTCAGTGATATATTGGGGGGGACAAATCATATTTTTCCCAGGATGGGGGGGTCGTGTCCCCCCCGTCCCCCCTGGGATTTCCGCCCCTGGTCTCAGCTCGTTCTCTCTCTCTCTCTCTACTCTCTCAGCTCGTTCTCTCAGCTCGTTCTCTCTCTCTCAGCTCGTTCTCTCTCTCTCTTAGCTCGTTCTCTCTCACTTAGGTCGTTCTCTGGCTCTCTCTGGCTCTCTCGCTCTCTCGAGAAGTAAAGAGGAACAGAATGAGGTATTGAGGTGATGCTGAGAGAGTCGGAGGGCGGGAGGTAGAGATACAGGGGGATAGATAATGTGTTGGAGTGGATAAAAAGAGAAAAGAGGGAGAGACAGAGCAGAGTGACAACTACTGAACACACACAAAAAAAACACACACATAGACACACACACACACACACACACACACTGACCTTCAGAGCTGTTTGCCACGGAGCTGTGTCAGGATGTTATAATGTCACCACTTTCATAAAACCTAACCCCTTTCACAGTTCACAAACCACACTGCACTGTGTTTGTGTGTGTGTGTGTGTGTGTGTGTGTGTGTGTGTGTGTGTGTGTGTGTGTGTGTGTGTGTGTGTGCGTGCGTGCGTGCGTGTGTGTGTGCGCAGGCTTTTGTTTTAGGCTACGCCATATAACACTTGAAGAGAGAGCCAAAACAAATGTGTGTCAGTTATGTGTTCATGACTGAGGCCATTTCATTGATTTAAAGCTGACATACTCTGGCTGTGTCTTGCCTATCAACCTCCCACCTCCTACCAAATGTTGTGTGCATAAGTGTTGCTCTCCACTTGCTGGAGGACCGGGAATTGAAATCAGTGGAATTGGAGTATGATAGCTAAGGAGATGGAGAAAACACCTGTCTCCGGATTACATCTTCAAACGAAGAGCAACCATGGCATCATGACGTATACGGGTAAGATAGTCTACCTAGCTACATTTTCAGATATTACAGGTTTCTAATTTTTTAAGAAATTCGTTTTAATTTCAAGTTAAAGTGTACAGTTGTGGCCAAAAGTTTTGAGAATGACACAAATATTAATTTCCACAAAGTTTGCTGCTTCAGTGTCTTTAGATATTTTAGTCAGATGTTACTATGGAATACTGAAGTATAATTACAAGCATTTCATAAGTGTCAAAGGCTTTTATTGACAATTACCTGAAGTTGATGCAAAGAGTCAATATTTGCAGTGTTGACCCTTCTTTTTCAAGACCTCTGCAATCCGCCCTGGCATGCTGTCAATTAACTTCTGGGCCACATCCTGACTGATGGCAGCCCATTCTTGCATAATCAATGCTTGGAGTTTGTCAGAATTTGTGGGTTTTTGTTTGTCCACCTGCCTCTTGAGGTTTGACCACAGGTTCTCAATGGGATTAAGGTCTGGGGCGTTTCCTGGCCATGGACCCAAAATATCGATGTTTTATTCCCCAAGTTTTATTCCCCGATCACTTTTGCCTTATGGCAAGGTGCTCCATCATGCTTGAAAAGGCATTGTTCGTCACCAAACTGTTCCTGGATGGTTGGGAGAAGTTGCTCTTGGCGGATGTGTTGGTACCATTCTTTATTCATGGCTGTGTTCTTATGCAAAATTGTGAGTGAGCCCACTCCCTTGGCTGGGAAGCAACCCCACACACGAATGGTCTCAGGATGCTTTACTGTTGGCATGACACAGGACTGATGGTAGCGCTCACCTTGTCTTCTCCAGACAAGCTTTTTTCCGGATGGGGGATTCATCAGAGAAAATGACTTTACCCCAGTCCTCAGCAGTTCAATCCCTGTACCTTTTGCAGAATATCAGTCTGTCCCTGATGTTTTTCCTGGAGAGAAGTGGCTTCTTTGCTGCCCTTCTTGACACCAGGCCATCCTCCAAAAGTCTTCGCCTCACTGTGCATGCAGATGCGCTCACACCTGCCTGCTGCCATTCCTGAGCAAGCTCTGTACTGGTGGTGCCCCGATGCCACAGCTGAATCAACTTTAGGAGACGGTCCTGGTGCTTGCTGGACTTTCTTGGGCACCCTGAAGCCTTCTTCACAACAATTAAACCGCTTTCCTTTAAGTTCTTGATGATTTGATAAATGGTTGATTTAGGTGCAATCTTACTCACAGCAATATCCTTGCCTGTGAAGCCCTTTTTGTGCAATGATGATGGCACGTGTTTCCTTGCAGGTAACCATGTTTGACAGAGGAAGAACAATGATTCCAAGCACCAACCTCCTTTTGAAGCTTCCAGTCTGTTATTCAAACTCAATCAGCATGACAGAGTGATCTCCAGCCTTGTCCTCGTCAACACTCACACTTGTGTTAACGAGAAAATCACTGACATGATGTCAGCTGGTCCTTTTGTGGCAGGTCTGATATGCAGTGGAAAGGTTTTTGGGGGAATCAGTTCATTTGCATGGCAAATAGGGACTTTGCAGTTAATTGCAATTCATCTGATCACTCTTCATAACATTCTGGAGTATATGCAAATTGCCATCATACGAACTGAGGCAGCAGACTTCGTGAAAATTAATATTTGTGTCATTCTCAAAACTTTTGGCCAAGACTGTACTGTTAGCTAGCTAATGTTAGTTGGTTGGGCTGCTAGCAAACATTACGTGTATGATGTTATTATTCGAATCTCAGAGCCATTTGCTTTGCTATTTATAGCCTAATGTTAGCTAGCTAACATTGAACCTGTTTGATTAGCTACCTGCAGATTCATGCATGCAACTTCATAAATTGGGATTATGGTTCATTGTTTACCTAGCTAGCAAGCTACATGTCTTAACAAAAGACTCCATCCACCAAGCAAGTAACCATTTCAATGGAATGTCACTGCAACAACTGTTGATAGAGGTAGCTGGTAAATTTGCTCTGGCTATATACTCTGATTCCAGAGAAATCTTGTCTGAGTGTGGCAGAGCGCAGAATAACTGACGAATTTATGAACACTCAACACCCGTTGAATATGGCTGGTGTCAGTAAACCTTGGCAAAAAAAGCAATAATTGTTGCCAGCAGCACAGTTACAGTCACCAACACTCTGGATAATATAAAAACAGCCTAACCAACTCTGCTAGTGCAGCAGCAACTCACACTCAACACAACTGAACTGCTCCTACTGAGTCCAAATGGACAAGTGTGGTAGTGAAGCTTTTGGGTGAATAACAGAAGTTAAGCAATCTAAATGACTAAAGACAAAACGGGAACTATGTTCTACTGGCTACACCAATAGATGAACACTTACATTGAGTGTACAAAACATTAAAAACAACTTATTGATGTCACTTGTTAAATTCATTTCAATCAGTGTAGATGAAGGGGAGGAGGCAGGTTAAAGAAGGAATTTTAAGCCTTGAGACAATTGAGACATGGATTGTGTATGTGTGCCATTCAGAGGGTGAGTGGGCAGTTCCTCAGTGATGCTGGCCCATGTTGCCTCCAATGCTTCTCACAGTTGTGTTATATTGGCTGGATGTCCTTTTCATCGTGGACCATTCTTGATACACACAGGAAACTGTTCAAATCCAGCATCGTTGCAGTTCACACAAACCGGTGTGCCTGGCACCTACAGTTCACACAAACCGGTGTGCCTGGCACCTACTACCATACCCCGTTCAAAGGCACTTAAATAATTGTTCTTGCCCACTCAGCCTCTGAATGGCACACATACAAAATCCATGTCTCAATTGTCTCAAGGCTTAAAATTCCTTCTTTAACCTGCCTCCTCCCCTTCATCTACACTGATTGAAGTGGATATGACAAGTGACATCAATAACGGATCATAGCTTTCACCTGGATTGACCTAGTCATGTCATGGACCGAGCAGTTGCTCCTAATGTTTTGTACACTCAGTGTATGACTGTCACCCAACATGACAAATCAACAAAGCCTTCAAATCCACTACTATGCCACAGCTTAGCTTGGCACAAAGACACAACTTCAGGCAGAGCTAACTTCCCTGGCATCTGTTGAGTGTTCAAGAGCAGTGTTTGTAAAAAACAGATGGTGATTTAAAGATGATGGAAGTGGTTGGTAACTGTAGCACTGGTTTCTATAGACACGGCAGCACCGTCTGGAAATGCACCACTGTGTCTGCTGCCAGGATGTCTCATCTTACTGTGTGTGTGTCCGTTTGTTTGTACTCCTTCCTGAGAGAGGCACAGTGAGTAAATGCATATAGGTAGTAAGGTGAGCATTGGCGTACCACAAACCCCCGCAGCCACCGCAAGGCAGGGGGGGGCCTATGGTCGCTAAAAAATTTATAAAACTAGATTTATATTTTAGGGAGGTTGGGGCCCCCTGGGGGTTCACATTCTTCTCTTTGCCCCATGGCATTATGTGTAGAATAGCATGAGATTAGCTATAAAACTGTACATTTTTCTCTCTGCTCCAAGGCAATGTGTAGAATTGCAGGACATTAGCTTTAAACATTCAAAATTATCACAGTTTCATTGCAAAATGTACAACTGATTATGAGAGCACCGTCGGCTCAAAACAGCTGTGGAACACCACCAGAGAGAAAGGGAGAGAGAGAGACAGGAGAGAGAGAGAGATAGATAAAGAGAGCGAGAGAGAGGGGACCTAATGAAGGACAGATGTAGAGCTGGACAGAGAAGGATTGAGGGTGGCATTGAGAGTTTTACACAAGAACCACCATAGGCCAATTGCCACTGACGTTTGATTTTGTAAATAAAATAAATATGCCCCCCAAAAAAGCGATGTCCTGCTCCTTTTTTTTCACTTTTAGAAGTGTTTGTATTTTACACTGCTCATTTGTCAGAATTTTGAAATCTAAAACAGAAAAGTATTTAAAGCCTTTTTACCTGTTTTCTTCACACCTATTCCTAACTTAACCTGCCAAGACAATGTGCTGTAGGACATTGGCACCCAGCCAGGCGCTAATGGGTCTCTCTCTCCTCACTGAATGAATGACAAATGGATAAATGGGCGATAAACGTGCACCTTAATTCACAATTGAATTTAAATTAGGCCTAACTGAATGATGAGGAGGGTGAAGAGGTTGGTTTTAATTAAGAAAGACAATAGTGCAATAAGTTTGTGTTATGCCTATTTATCAGCAGCACATCATTTGACTGCACACCTTGCTGTTGATATCATTCTCTTCTACGAGGTGCAGCTCTTTATCCAAATGTCAGTTTTTTAAAGAATATCCATGCTGTCCATGCATTCAGCACATGACCACCCGCGCAGCAGCATTGCTCCAGCTACTATAAGCAAAAACTAGTAACATAATAAACGTAAAATGACTGCTAAAAACCAGACAGAAACTGAAAATGGTGCATGTGACTTCAGTTAAGTTTTGGTTAGCCGCCGATGTCGAAACCAAGTTCTTGTTCAAGGGCTTTCCATATCAGGGGAAAGATGAAACCAGGCAAGTGGTTGAGCGACTGTATGAGACTGTGGTGACTTACATGGGCAAAGGCAGGAATGTGACCACGGACAACTTCTTCACATCAATTTCCCTGGCAGACAAGTTAATTGCAAAGAAGCCTAGCCTGCTCGGTACAAATCAAATCAAACTTTATTTTTCACATGCGCCAAATACAAGTGACTATGCCTAGCTAATAAACAGTGAGTATCAGCAGTCTTATTGCTTGGGGGTAAAAGCTGTTAACCTCTCTTGGGTAGGGTGCAGTATTTTCACGTCCGGATGAAAAGCGTGCCCAAAGTAAACTGCCTTTTACTCAGGCCCAGAAGGATATGTATATAATTGGTAGTATTGGATACAAAACACTCTAAAGTTTCTAAAACTGTTAAAATAATGTCTATGAGTATAACAGAACTGATATGGCAGGCAAACACCCGAGGAGAATCCATCCGGAAATGTTTTTGTTGTTGAGCTCACCACTGATTATAATGGCTCTCTATGGGAATATAAAAGGTATACCTCCCAGATTGCAGTTCCTAGGGCTTCCACTAGATGTCAACAGTCTTTAGAAAGAGTTTCAGGCTTGTTTTTTTTAAATGATCTGGAATTTGTAGTTTTTGTAAGTAGCTCCCATTTTGGCTGTAGTGTTTTCACGCATGTGGATGAGAGTGTGCACTTTGTTATTTTTCTCTGGTAATGAACATGCTATTCTCCGTCTTAAATTGTATAATTTATTTACATATTAGGGTACCTGAGGATTGATTAGAAACAGTGTTTTACTTGTTTGGACAAGGTTTATTGGTAACTTACGGGATTCATTTGCATGCATTTTGAACGAGGGAAACCGGTGGATTACTGAGTCAAGCGCACCAACTAAACTGACCTTTTTGGGATATAAAGAAGGACTTTATTGAACAAAAGGACCATTTGTTATGTAGCTGGGACCCTTGTGATTACAACCAGATGAAGATCTTCAAAGGTAAGTGATTTATTTTATCGTTATTTCTGACTTTCGTGACACCTCTGCTTGGTTGGAAAATGTATGTAATGCTTTTGTGTGCGGGGCACTGTCCTCAGATATTCTCATGGTGTGCTTCGCCGTAAAGCCTTTTGAAGTCTGACAAAGCGGCTGGATTAACAAGAAGTTATGCTTTTAAATAATGTATGACACTTGTATTTTCATGAATGTTTAATATTACGATTTTTCTCATTTGAATTTCACCGGATGTTGGCCAGGTGGGATGGTAGCATCCCACCTACCCCAAAGAGATTAAAGGTCTTGCTCACATCGGCTACCGAGATCGTTATCACACAGTCATCCAGAACAGCTGGTGCTCTCGTGCATGCTTCTGTGTTGCATGCCTCGAAGCGAGCATAAAAGGCATTTATTTCGTCTTGTAGGCTCATGTCACTGAGAAGCTCACATCTGGGTTTCCCTTTGTAGTCCGTAATAGTTTTCAAGCCCTGCCATATCCGACGAGCGTCAGAGCCAGTGTAGTAAAATTCAATCTTAATCCTGTATTGACGCATTGCAGTAAACAAACAAAGGCAGGAGCTGCCCCCCTTTGCACAAAACAATGTACCACTCACGGTGTACAGGTGCAAAATAAATAAGAGTGTTTGCATCTTCAGCACCATGCATCCCACTGGATCTGGCATGTCAGAACCACGTGAATGCCAAGAAAGAAGCTACAGCCGCCAAGCTGGCCGCCAAGGCAGCACGTCCTGATCTCCCTCTTCCCCAAGCACCACAGATCGCACTCAGGAAAAATAAGACACAACGTCAAGTCGGCAGTGTGTGCAGTCCAAGCGATTTGTTTCCGGTGCTTGCTCACGCAAAGCCCTGAAGCTTTGTGCTGACTATGGACCCGAAGCATAAAGAGAAGAGGACATTGATTCATATGTATAGACACAATACAGTGTCTGAGACAATCAACAAATGACTGTTTTTATATATTGTCATGAATATATTTCCATGAATATGTATTTATACAAGTAATCCTTCGCAAATGTTCATGCACTGGTGCTTTTGTTTAGGAATACAGAAAAAAAATTCACATGTTCACCAGGTTGGTTATATTATTATTATCATAATTTTATTTTCTGCTTTGTGAAAAGAAGCTGGAACTGAGCTTTATTAACCTGTCTGGGCTAGGGGGCAGTATTTTCACGGCCGGATGAAAAACGTACCCAATTTAAACTGGTTACTACTCTGGCCCAGACACTAGAACATGCATATTATTAGTAGATTTGGATAGCAAACACTCTGAAGTTTGCAAAACTGTTTGAATGGTGTCTGTGAGTATAACAGAACTCATATGGCAGGCAAAAACCTGAGACAATTCCAAGCAGGAAGTGGAAAGTCTGTGGTTGTAGTTTTTTCAAGTGATTGCCTTGACTGTATACAGTGAGTTAGGGTTCATTTTGCACTTCCTAAAGCTTCCACTAGATGTCAGCAGTCTTTAGAATGGTGTTTGAGGATTCTATGATGAATTTGATGGGAATTACAGCCCTAGGAAGTAGGTGTCCCATTATAAGGCATGGGCTCAGTCACGGGCAATGACTTGGGAGCGAGCTGAGTTCATATTCACTGCTAAAGAGAACGCATAGGTCCGGTTGGAATTTTATTCAAGAAATATGATAAAAGAAACCTAAAGATTGATTCTATACATCGTTTGACATGTTTCTACAAACTGTAGAATAACTTTTTTAACTTTTCGTCTGGACTAAGTAAGCATGCACGTTGTGGATTTGGATAGTGAACCTAACACGCAAACAACATTGATTATTTGGAAATAAATATGAACTTTGTCGAACATTTATTGTGGAGCTGGGGTTCCTGGGAGTGCCTTCTGATGAAGATAATCAAAGGTAAGTGAATATTTATAATGTAATTTGTTAGTTTTATTGACTCCAAGATGGCGGGTTTCTGTTTGCTAGTTGTTCGTGTCATCTGGGCTGTACTCAGATTAATGCAAATTGTGCTTTCACCGTGAACCTTTTCTGAAATCTGACAATGCGATTACATTTAGGAGAAGTGTATCTATAATTCTGTGCATAACACTTCTATATTGATCAAACATTTTGATGAGTATTTCTGTAATATGTGTGCTAATTGTGCTGATTCACTGGAGGTTTGGAGGGAAAACATTTCTCAACATTACGCGCCAGTGTAAAATGCTGTTTTTGGATATAAATATGAACTTTATCGAGCAAAACATACATGTATTGTGTAACATAATGTCCTAGGAGTGTCATCTGATGAAGATCGTCAAAGGTTAGTGCTTCATTTAGCTGTGTTTTGGGTTTTTGTGATGCATCTAGCTGCTTGGAAAATGGCTATGTGGTGTTTCTTGTGAAGTTTATGTCCTAACATAATCCAATTTTATGCTTTCGCCGTAAAGCGTTTTTGAAATCGGACAATGTGGTTAGATTAACGAGAAGGTTATCTGTAAAATGGTGTAAAATAGTTGATTGTTTGAGAAAATGGAATTATGAGATTTTAGCTGTTTTAAATTTGGCGGTCTGATTTTCCACTGGCTGTCGTCAAAATCAATACTGTTAACCTGCTGGGGCTAGGGGGCAGTATTTGCACGGCCGGATAAAAAACGTACCCGATTTAATCTGGTTACTACTCCTGCCCAGTAACTAGAATATGCATATAATTATTGGCTTTGGATAGAAAACACCCTAAAGTTTCTAAAACTGCTTGAATGGTGTCTGTGAGTATAACAGAACTCATTTGGCAGGCCAAAACCTGAGAAGATTCCTTACAGGAAGTGGCCTGTCTGACCATTTCTTGCCCTCCTTGATCATCTCTAACAAAAACAGGGGATCTCTGGCATGACGTGACACTTCCTACGGCTCCCATAGGCTCTCAGAACCCGGGAAAAAGCTGAATTACGTAATTCCATTCCCAGGCTGAAACACACTAGCGCGTTTGGCAAGTGCTCTATCAGAGGGCCATCAGACTGAGGCTCGTGCATGAGGGGATAGCATGCTTTTACTTTCACTCTCTTTGTAATAAAAAACGATTTCCCGGTCGGAATATTATCGCTTTTTTACGAGAAAAATGGCATAAAAATTGATTTTAAACAGAGGTTGACATGCTTCGAAGTACGGTAATGGAATATTTAGAATTCTTTTGTCACGAAATGCGTCGTGCTCGTAACCCTTATTTACCCTTTCGGATAGTGTCTTGAACGCATGAACAAAACGCCGCTATTTGGATATAACAATGGATTATTTGGGACCAAACCAACATTTGTTATTGAAATAGAAGTCCTGGGAGTGCATTCTGACGAAGACAGCAAAGGTAATAACATTTTTCCTTATAGTAAATCTGACTTTGGTGAGTGCTAAACTTGCTGGGTGTCTAAATAGCTAGCCTTGTGATGCCGGGCTATCTACTTAGAATATTGCAAAATGTGCTTTCACCGAAAAGCTATTTTAAAATCGGACATATCGAGTGCATAGAGGAGTTCTGTATCTATAATTCTTAAAATGATTTATGTTTTTTGTGAACGTTTATCGTGAGTAATTTAGTAAATTCACCGGAAGTGTTCGGTGGGAATGCTAGTCACATGCTAGTCACCTGCTAATGTAAAAAGATGTTTTTTGATATAAATATGAACTTGATTGAACAGACATGCATGTATTGTATAACATAATGTCCTAAGATTGTCATCTGATGAAGATCATCAAAGGTTAGTGCTGCATTTAGCTGTGGTTTGGGTTTATGTGACATTATATGCTAGCTTGAAAAATGGGTGTCTGATTATTTATGGCTGGGTACTCTGCTGACATAATCTAATGTTTTGCTTTCGTTGTAAAGCCTTTTTGAAATTGGACAGTGTGGTTAGATTAACGAGAGTCTTGTCTTTAAAATGGTGTAAAATAGTCATATGTTTGAGAAATTGAAGTAATAGCATTTCTAAGGTATTTGAATATCGCGCCACGGGATTCAACTGGCTGTTGAGTAGGTGGGACGCAAGCGCAAGCGTCCCACCTAGCCCAGAGAGGTTAACATGTTGGGGCTAGGGGGCAGTATTGAGAATTTTGGAAAAAATATGTGCCCATTTTTAACTGCCTCCTACACCAACTCAGAAGCTAGAATATGCATATTATTGTTCAGGTTTGGATAGAAAACACCCTAAAGTTTCTAAAACTGTTTGAATGGTGTCTGTGAGTATAACAGAACTCCTATGGCAGGCAAAAATCTGAGAAGGTTTCATGCAGGAAGTGGCCTGTCTGACAAGGAGTCGTTCTTCTTGCCTCTGTTTATTGAAGAGTAAGGATCTTAGCTGTAACGTGACAATTCCTAGGGCTCCAATAGGCTCTCAGAACCCGGGAAAAACCTGAACGATGACGAGGCAGCCTCAGGCTGAAACACATTATCGCCTCTTCCAAGTGTCCCATTAGGTGACAATAGAACTAGGCGCGTGCGCGATTCGCCCCCGTGGAGTATTTTCATTCGGCTGTTTAGCTTATTGCAGATTCCCGGTCGGAATATTATCGCTTTTCTACGAGATAAATTGCATAAAAATTGATTTTAAACAGCGGTTGACATGCTTCGAAGTACGGTAATGGAATATTTAGATTTTTTTTGTCACGTTCTGCGCCATGCGCAAGACCGTGATTTACAATTCTGATAGTGTCTAGAACGCAAGAACAAAACGTTGCTGATGGAACATAACGATGGATTATTTGGGACCAAACCTACATTTGTTATTGAAGTAGAAGTCCTGGGAGTGCATTCTGATGAAGAACAGGAAAGGTAAGACCATTTTTCTTATAGGAAATATGATTTTGGGGAAGGCTAATCTTGCCGGGTGTCTAAATAGCTAGCCCGTGATGGCTGGGCTATGTACTTAGAATATTGCAAAATGTGCTTCATCCGAAAAGCTATTTTAAAATCGGACATATCGAGTGCATAGAGGAGTAATGTATCTATAATTCTTAAAATAATTGTTATGCTTTTTGTGAACGTTTTATCGTGAGTAATTTAGCAAACTGTTAGTAAATTCCCCGGAAGTTTGCGGGGGGTATGCTTTTTCTGAACGTCACATGCTAATGTAAAAAGCTGGTTTTTGATATAAATATGAACTTGATTGAACAGACATGCATGTATTGTATAACATAATGTCCTAGGTGTGTCATCTGATGAAGATCATAAAAGGTTAGTGCTGCATTTAGCTGTGGTTTGGGTTTTTGTGACATTATATGCTAGCTTGAAAAATGGGTGTCTGATTATTTCTGGCTGGGCACTCTCCTGACATAATCTAATGTTTTGCTTTCGTTGTAAAGCCTTTTTGAAATCGGACAGTGTGGTTAGATTAACGAGAGTCTTGTCTTTAAATAGCTGTAAAATAGTCATATGTTTGAGAAATTGAAGTAATAGTATTTCAAACGTTTCAAAAATCGCGCCACTAGATTCAAGTGGCTGTTACGTATGTGGGACGAATTCGTCCCACCTGCGCCAGAGAGGTTAAGAATTGCATTTGGCAAAAGGCTCGGCACACGCATACTCAGGCTGACTGGTTCTCGTTCAGGCAAATTAGAAATAAGTGCACTCAGGCTATCTGGAAGGCCAAAGTTAGTTACTTTAAGGAGCAGTTTTCTCTATGTGGGTCTAACCACAATAAGTTCTGGAAAACGGTTAAAGACCTGGGGAATAAACCCTCCTCCTCACAGCTGCCCATGTCCCTTAAAGTTGATGATGTAGTTGTTACTGACAAGAAGTACATAGCTGAGCACTTTAATCACTACTTCATTAAGTCAGGATTCCTATTTGACTCAGCCCTGCCTCCTTGCACATCCAACATTTCCTCATCTCCCACCCCTTCTAATGCACCTATCCCTGATGCTTCTCCCTCTTTGTCCCCTGCCCCGCTACAAAGTTTCTCCCTGCAGGTTGTCACTGAGTCCGAGGTGCTAAACGAGCTCCTGAAACTTGACCCCAAAAAAAACATCTGGGTCAGATGTGCTGCTATTTTTATAGACTTGGCCAAAGCTTTCGATACGGTAGAACATTCCATTCTTGTGGGCCGGCTAAGGAGTATTGGTGTCTCTGACGGTTTTTTGGGCCTGGTTTGCTAACTACATCTCTCAAAGAGTGCAGTGAATAAAGTCAGAAAATCTGCTGTCTCAGCCACTGCCTCTCACCAAGGGAGTACCCCAAGGCTCAATCCTAGGCCCCACGCTCTTCTCAATTTAGATCAACAACATAGCTCAGGCAGTAGGAAGCTCTCTCATTCATGCATATGCAGATGATACAGTCTTATAGTCAGCTGGCCCCTCCCAGATTTTGTGTTAAATGCTCAACAACAAAGCTTTTAGTGTCCAACAAGCTTTCTTTACCCTAAACCTTATTCTGAACACCTCCAAATCAAAGGTAATGTGGTTTGGTAAGAAGAATGCCCCTCTCCCCATAGGTGTGATTACTACCTCGGTAGACTGTCCTTCTCTCAGCACATATCAAAGCTGCAGGCTAAAGTTAAATCTAGACTTGGTTTCCTATATCGTAATCGCTCCTCTTTCACACCAGCTGCCAAACTAACCCTGATTCAGATGACCATCCTACCCATGCTAGATTACGGATACATTATTTATAAATTGACAGGTAAGGGTGCTCTCGAGAGGCAAGATGTTCTTTACCATTTGGCCATCAGATTTTCCACCAATGCTCCTTATGGGACACATCATTGCACTTTACACTCCTCTGTAAACTGGTCATCTATGTATACCCGTCGCAAGACCCACTGGTTGATGATTATTTATAAAACCCTCTTAGGCCTCACTCCCCCCTATCTGAGATATCTACTGCAGCACTCATCCTCCACATACAACAGCCGTTCTGCCAGTCACATTCTGTTAAAGGTCCCCAAAGCACACATATCCCTGGGTCGTTTGTCTTTTCAGTTCACTGCAGCCAGTGACTGGAACGAGCTGCAACAAACACTCAAACTGGACAGTTTTATCTCAATCTCTTCATTCAAAGACTCAATCATGGACACTCTTACTGACAGTTGTGGCTGCTTTGGGTGATCTATCTCTACCTTCTTGCCCTTTGTGCTGTTGTCTGTGCCCAATAATGTTTGTACCATGTTTTGTGCTGCTACCATGTTGTGTTGCTACCATGTTGTTGTCATGTTGTGTTGCCACCATGCAGAAGATAGCCCTGTTTGGTACCGCAGAGAGAAGGAAAAGCAGTCAACAAGTGTTCAACATATGTGGGAACTCCTTCAAGAAAAGCATTCCTCATTAAGCTTGTTGAGAGAATGCCAAGAGTGTGCAAAGCTGTTATCAAGGCAAAGGGTAGCTACTTTAAAGAATCTCAAATATAAAATATATTTTGATATTATTTGTTTGTTTATATTTGTTTAGCACTTTTTTAGTTACTACATGATTCCATATATGTTATTTCCTAGTTTTAATGTCTTCACTATTATTCTACAATGTATAAAATAGTACAAATAAAGAAAAACCCTTGAATGAGTAGGTGTGTCCAAACCTTTGACTGGTACTGTACTCAACAAAAATAAAGGGAACACTTAAACAACACATCCTAGATCTGAATGAAATAAATTATCTTATTAAATACTTTTTTCTTTACATAGTTGAAGGTGCTGACAACAAAATCACACAAAAATAATCAATGGAAATCCAATTTATCAACCCATGGAGGTCTGGATTTGGAGTCACACTCAAAATTAAAGTGGAAAAGCACACTACAGGCTGATCCAACTTTGATGTAATGTCCTTAAAACAAGTCAAAATGAGGCTCAGTAGTGTGTGTGGCCTCCATGTGCCTGTATGACCTCCCTACAACGCCTGGGCATGCTCCTGGTGAGGTGGCGGATGGTCTCCTGAGGGATCTCCTCCCAGACCTGGACTAAAGCATCCGCCAACTCCTGGACAGTCTGTGGTGCAACGTGGCGTTGGTGGATGGAGCGAGACATGATGTCCCAGATGTGCTCAATTGGATTCAGGTCTGGGGAACGGGCGGGCCAGTCCATAGCATCAATGCCTTCCTCTTGCAGGAACTGCTGACACACTCCAGCCACATGAGGTCTAGCATTGTCTTGCATTAGGAGGAACCCAGGGCCAACCGCACCAGCATATGGTCTCACAATGGGTCTGAGGGTCTCATCTCGGTACCTAATGGCAGTCAGGCTACCTCTGGCGAACACATGGAGGGCTGTGCGGCCCCCCAAAGAAATGCCACCCCACACCATGACTGACCCACCGCCAAACCGGTCATGCTGGAGGATGTTGCAGGCAGCAGAATGTTCTCCACGGCGTCTCCAGACTCTGTCACGTCTGTCACATGCTCAGTGTGAACCTGCTTTCATCTGTGAAGAACACAAGGCGCCAGTGGCGAATTTGCCAATCTTGGTGTTCTCTGGCAAATGCCAAACGTCCTGCATGGTGTTGGGCTGTAAGCACAACCCCCACCTGTGGACGTCGGGCCCTCATACCACCCTCATGGAGTCTGTTTCTGACCGTTTGAGCAGAAACATGCACATTTGTGGCCTGCTGGAGGTCACTTTGCTGGGCTCTGGCAGTGCTTCTCCTGCTCCTCCTTGCACAAAGGCGGAGGTAGCGGTCCTGCTGCTGGGTTGTTGCCCTCCTACAGCCTCCTCCACGTCTCCTGATGTAGTGGCCTGTCTCCTGGTAGCGCCTCCATGCTCTGGACTACGCTGACAGACACAGCAAACTTTCTTGCCACAGCTCGCATTGATGTGCCATCCTGGATGAGCTGCACTACCTCAGCCACTTGTGTGGGTTGTAGACTCCGTCTCATGCTACCACTAGAGTGAAAGCACCGGCAGCATTCAAAAGTGACCAAAACATCAGCCAGGAAGCATAGGAACTGAGAAGTGGTCTGTGGTCCCCACCTGCAGAACCACTCCTTTATTGGGGGTATCTTGCTAATTGCCTATAATTTCCACCTGTTGTCTATTCCATTTGCACAACAGCATGTGAAATGTATTGTCAATCAGTGTTGCTTCCTAAGTGGACAGTTTGATTTCACAGAAGTGTGATTGACTTGGAGTTACATTGTGTTGTTTTAGTGTTCCCTTTATTTTTTTGAGCAGTGTATATATATATATATATATATATATATATATACTGTATATTTATCATGTTCCGCTAACACTACCACCCCTCCCCTAATTGGAGTAAACTAACGGACAACACGTAGGCTTCTACTTCCAGCTTCTACATACAACATACATTTTACGGACGCAACATATTTTTCAATAGTTTTCTTTTTTTTGTTTTTAAATCTCATCCTTCAGCTACCCTCAACCGGGAGGGGTTGTATCTATCTCTGAAGACCATCCACTTTGATTTCTATTTTCCATATATTTTTAACTGTGCTGTTTCACAAAAGTTCTGAAACTATATACATTTTACAGATACAGTATATTTTATATTAGTTATCTTGTTGTTGTTTTCTTTTGTGCTTGCATGTGTTAACTTCTATGGGCTACTACATGGGACGCTAGCGTCCCACCTGCTGGACACAGCCATTGAAATATCAGGGCGGCAAATTCAAAAACAATCAATTTACAATTTACAATTTGCACATCAATTTACAAAAATACTCATCATAAACGTTGACAAAATATATAACAATTATTTAAAGAATTATAGATAGACTACTCCTGGATGCAACCGCTGTGTCAGATTTTAAAATAGCTTTACGGAGAAAGCACATTTTTCAATATTCTGAGTACATAGCTCAGCCATCACAGAGAGCTATACAGACACCCACCAAGTTCGGGGCAACCTAAACTCAGAATTAGTATTAGAAATATTCTCTTACCTTTGCTGATCTTCATCAGAATGCACTCCCAGGACTGCTACTTCCACAAGAAATGTTGTTTTTGTTCGAAATAATACATATTTATGTACAAATACCTCAGTTTTGTTCATGCGTACAGTCACTTATCCAAAGGCATAACACGCGAGTGCGGTACCAGAGACGAAAAGTCAAAATGTTCCATTACTGTACTTAGAAGCATGTCAAACGCTGTTTAAATTCTATCTTTATGGTATTTTTAACATAAAATGGTGATAATATTCCAACCGGACAATAGCATATTCATTCAAGAAGAAAAAGAAGGAACGGCGTGCTCGCGTAACCATGCATATCCAATCCCTTTGTTGCCAGGCAGTCCACTCAGAAACTGAGCTCCTATTATCTGCCCAGTGACAGGAGAATGCTCAAACCACTTTCCGAAGGCTTTAGACAGCCAATGGAAGTCTTAGGAAGTGCAACATAACCCCACGGATACTGTAGTTTCGAAAGGGACTAGAAAGAAGAACTACAATTCTCAGATCCTCCACTTCCTGGTTGACTTTTTCTCAGGTTTTTGCCTGCCATATGAGTTCTGTTATACTCATAGACACCATTCAAACAGTTTTAGAAACTTCAGAGTGTTTTCTATCCAAATCTACTAATATTATGCATATTCTAGTTTCTGGGCCAGACTAGTAACCTGTTTAAATTGGGTACGTTTTTCATCCGGCCATAAAAATACTGCCCCCTAGCCCAGACAGGTTAAATGAGGAGTGTACTGTGACATTTAAGGTCACCCCCCTGAGGAGCCTGCCAGGTTTGTATGTGGGGGGTTGAGTGATGAGTTACAGTAGGGCTGTAGTTGTGTGTGTGTGTGTGTGGGGGTTAAATAAATTAGCTCTCAAAGTCTCAAGACTGTGGGAGCCAGGTTTTTCAAACGTGAAGTTGTTGTTGCAAAGGTCAAATTTCTAAATGTTTAAGGTTAACTTTAGGCATTAACTCTGAATTTAAGGTTAGGGTTAAGTTTAGGGAATAACTCCAAAGTCTTATGGTTAGGCAATAACTGCCAATTGGTTAAGGTTAAGGTAAAGGTAAAAGTTTGGGATAGCCTAAAAACATCAATCTCAAAAACAGCTTTCTATCTCTGGATTCAGAAGCAGATGCTTATGCCTATCCGCCGTCCCTGTTCAAAACGCCCTAGCACAACCGAAACCTACCTGAAGTTAACAGTGCTCACTGTTGCCTCTAGTGGCTGATTTCCACGTCATCTCCCGATGTCCTCAGACATGGATGAACTTCGAAAACTGACTTGTATCACAGGTGACATGGCTGGGGGTTAAATTGTGAGTTAGGGCTCTAGTTGTATGTTATGAAGGTGTTATGCCTTCATATAAGTTAGGGATCATCAACAAGATTCAGCCACGGGCCGATTATTTCTTGAGCAGATTACAAATAATTTGTAGACTGCAAATTGACCACAAGAACCCCAAACAGATATAATATTTGACTAAAATATAATAATTTAATAATCGTGTGTGTGTGTGTGTGTGTGTGTGTGTCTCTGTGTGACCCCACTGATTTTCACTATACACTATACTCTGTTCTGTTGGCTTTGTACCGCCCTCATTGATCGAGAAAAAACTTCCCCCAAAAGTCTCTAGAATCTCCCCACAGCACTCAACACATGACCTCAATGACAACCAGCCCTGATTGGCTCTTGTGATCAAAAGCTAGATATTGGCCTGGTTCAGATCAGACACCAGGGGAAGGAGAGGGAAGGCGGGCGCTAGGTCAGGTCTTGGAGGGCGCAAATTACAATCTGTTCACATCTTATTCTGTGAGGTCGTGAACTTCTGAACTTTTGTCAGCTAGGTCTAGAGATGGAGTGGTGTCTCTCTTTTTCTGGCTCAATTTGAGAAAGTTTATGTTTGATGTGAAATTAAAGAATGTTTAGGGTTGTAATTGAAAAGAGGTATCATCACCTAAAACGAACTGGATAGCCTGGCTGAGGGATAAACGAGAGAGAATATCTGAGTCCGTGATGTAGTGAAAGGAACTGCAAGGCAATGTTGGTATATTTTGGTCACGTTCAGCTCTGTACCTTAGTATTGTGCATACACATGCCACACATAAAACACAGGCACACACAGGGTTTTATGGAACTGGGTTTTTGGAGGTCTGGACACACCTGGGAGGACACACACTCCTCCCAGGTGCTCTGAAGCCCTGGTCAGGGAGAGCTGTCAGAGCCTGCGTCTCAACCCAACGTGCTGCATGTTCAATGCATACAAGGCCAGCACGCACACACGCACTCAGTAGAGTCACACAGGCTGACTTAACTCAGTAACTCTCTCTCACTCAAATTCAAAGGGCTTTGTTGCAATGGGAAACATGTTTAAAGCACTTGCCAAGGCAAGTGGAATAGATAATAAATACAAGTGAAATAAACAATCAGAAGTGAACAGTAAACATTACGCTTACAAAGGTCTCTCTCTCTCTCTCTCTCTCTCTCTCTCTCTCTCTCTCTCTCTCTCTCTCTCTCTCTCTCTCTCTCTCTCTCTCTCTCTCTCTCTCTCTCTCTCTCTCTCTCTCTCTCTCTCTCTCTCTCTCTCTCTCTCTCGTTACAAGAGCTGGGTCTGCATCCACAGGTGCTAAAGACCAACCCTGATGCATATCCAAAACTCATTTTGGTTGGGGCATGTGTGTGCGCTTCAGGTCCAAATGGCTGCTTGTTTTACAGAATTAAAGACAGAAAGCTGTGAGCGGTAAAAGCCTCATGGACTTTCTTCATAACCTCCCTCTCAGAGAGTCAGTGGAGGACAGACAGACTGAGGAATATACCCAGTGGAGGAGAAAATGAGGCAGATGGATGGATCTAATTGACCATCTACTGTATGCACCTCACTGCATCAGCCCACAGAATCAGTCATAACCAAGGAACACTTAATAACAACACAAGTTATTTCATTGCTTCATGAGAAAATAGGCTTTCATAACACACAGCACATTCCCAGCTAATACCAACAGGCTAATCACAAGAAATAGACTTCGATTTCGGATGTTTGAAAAGGTCCTGAGAAGGTTGATAAATGTCTTTCTCGTTGCTCACCAAAAAAATTGCATACTATTGCCCGGTACTGGCACGAACTCAAGATGCTCGGAGGCAAAGAGTGCTGCTCTGACCACTGCACCAAGGCAGTTAATGCTGTATCAAGCCAAGAGACTTTACGATACTTGATGGAAACAGTGCATTGTTTTCAATTATTTAGTTTTAAGCCTTCCCCAAACCATTGCCCTAACCTTAACCACTTGGAATTAATACCTAAACTTAACCCTTTAATTAACCATGTACCAACGCGGAATTAATGCATAGAAAATAGACGTTCAACCATAGTACGTTGAAGTTCTAACTGAAACTATAAGATCTTGTTGAATACTAAAGGCTTCTGGAGGAATAAAGGATTTATATAAATGCTGAGACAAATGACATATGGCAATGATTACTAGAAACAATCTGTCAACAACATGCTTCAAAACAGAAGGTGGGGGCATCATACAAAATATATTATATTCAATAGGAACAACATTTAAAACATCTCCATTCATGAAAAGGTTATCTATGTTCATATTATGTTATAAAAAGTAAAATAAAATCCCCTCATCAATTAAACAGAGACATCAAATAACATACAGTAGACACTACCATACATGGTTTACATGCTCATAGACTATAACATTCCTATAAGGAGCAAGATTCGGAATCAAAAGCTAGGTGGGAATTCTGGGATTTATGGGTCGGAAGAAGTGATTGATCAGGAAGAGATGGGGGTTCTGGGATTTATGGGTCGGAAGAAGTGATTTATCAGGAAGAGATGGGGGTTCTGGGATTTATGGGTTGTAAGAAGTGATTTATCAGGAAGAGATGGGGGTTCTGGGATTTATGGGTCGGAAGAAGTGATTTATCAGGAAGAGAGCAGGGGTTCTGGGATTTATGGGTCGGAAGAAGTGATTTATCAGGAAGAGATGGGGGTTCTGGGATTCATGGGTTGGAAGAAGTGATTTATCAGGAAGAGAGCAGGGTTCTGGGATGGTCGTTACTACCACAGCCTCAAAGTCGCTCGACCAATCAGATGAGGGAGAGTGATGACATGTATGTCGACCGGCTTGCAGGGGCAGACAAGAGACATTTGATCTACTGATCCATCAATTAATTGGTTATCAATTAGATATAGTAAAACCAACCGTTGGAAAACACAAAGTGCTAATCGGATGTCTTATTCAAACTCAGCTTGCAAGCTTATGATGATATTTGCACATACTCAGAGTTACCTGTCTTAACCGAAAATAGGTTTACTCCAATATCTGCATTGCTTTTAAAATTGCATGTTGACAAATAAATTGACATATCTTGAGTTTAGATATGTATTTTCAAAATCCACAACTAATCCAAAAGTAAAATGTACACAGTTTCACAGAAATGTTCACAGAAATCCATATTTGAAATTGGCAGATTTTGGGGCTGATTTAAGATGAAAACTTCAACCCTGTTACTTGATGTGGCACTTGGGTACTTAATATAGTTATTTATTTACTTAACTTAACATAGCCTTGCAGTCCACCTTTTTGGTATTTTGTACTAGTTTCCGTCTATAAAGGGGAAACTCACCACCCTAACCCCACTCTGTAAAGGGGAAACTCACCACCCTAACCCCACTCTATAAAGGGGAAACTCACCACCCTAACCCTACTCTATACAGGGAAACTCACCACCCTAACCGCACTCTATAAAGGGGAAACTCGCCACCCTAACCCCACTCTGTAAAGGGGAAACTCACCATCCTAACCCCACTCTATAAAGGGGAAACTCACCACCCTAACCCCACTCTATAAAGGGGAAACTCACCACCCTAGCCCCACTCTATAAAGGGGAAACTCACCACCCTAACCCCACTCCATAAAGGGGAAACTCACCACCCTAACCCTACTCTATACAGGGAAACTCACCTCCCTAACCCCACTCTATACAGGGGGAACTCACCACCCTAACCCTACCCTATACAGGGGAAACTCACCTCCCTAACCCCACTCTATACAGGGAAACTCACCACCCTAACCCCACTCTATACAGGGGGAACTCACCACCCTAACCCCTCTCTATAAAGGGAAAACTCACCACCCTAACCCGACTCAATAAAGGGGAAACTCACCACCCTAACCCTACTCTATACAGGGAAACTCACCTCCCTAACCCCACTCTATACAGGGGAAACTCACCACCCTAACCCTACCCTATACAGGGAAACTCACCTCCCTAACCCCACTCTATACAGGGGAAACTCACCACCCTAACCCTACCCTATACAGGGGAAACTCACCACCCTAACCCCACTCTATACAGGGGAAACTCACCACCCTAACCCCACTCTATAAAGGGGAAACTCACCACCCTAACCCCACTCTATAAAGGGGAAACTCACCACCCTAACCCCACTCTATAAAGGGGAAACTCACCACCCTAACCCTACTCTATACAGGGGAAACTCACCACCCTAACCCCACTCTATAAAGGGGAAACTCACCACCCTAACCCTACCCTACACAGGGAAACTCACCTCCCTAACCCCACTCTATACAGGGGAACCCCCCCCCCCTCCATGAGCTCTTTCATGATCACAGAGTTGGGATACCCGTTTCAAGTCTCATCTTCTTACATTTTATTGAGGAGCATTCCATTGTTAGTTAGTACTTTAACATTATTAAAATGAAATTAATGTTGTAAAAGTGTGTGGTATAACTGACAGTGACCCGTCTTTGAACTTATTTACTTCTTGTTCATTTCAGCAGCATATTTCTCTTTGGCTTTTGTTTGTCTGTCCATCTCCTGGTGGTATTCAGACGTCTTTTTGCACACAACTTGAAAGGGAACACCATTTCATGGGAGACTTTTACTCTCCACACTGAGTTGTTTTCCTGACAAAGCCTGTGCATCTGTTGCAGGTCAACAATATGATGTATTACTATTAGAAGGGCTTGTAGGGAAACTAACAATGTTGCTCTATTTTGCTTGGAATGCCCAAAACTTTTGTCCTTGTTCAATGTTATGAATTTTAGTGATGTTGCAAGTTCTTGCTCCTGAATGTGTTTAGTTTGTTTGGTCCTCAAACTTGGTCCTCACACTCCCTCATATAATTGGTTTGGTGGACAGGCTTTTTGAGCTGGCATACGCGTCATCACACTCCTTCATCTTACTGGTTGAGTAGGTGAGCCTTCTGACTTTGTCGCTGTGGTAACTAGTGACGACCTTCTGGGATTTAGTTACCGGGATTGTGGGTAATATCCCCACATCCTCCCCTGGTCATGGTTGACTAGCCTTAAATTAAACCAGCATCACACACCAACAAACACACTCACTCACTCACTCACTCACTCACTCACTCACTCACCTTGAAAGAAAAGCACTGTGTTGCATGAAACATCAGACAGTGAGATTGTAGGCCTAAGTGTTTTAAGTGCACCAAATCTAATCTAGACAGAGCAATAACACTTATTGTTTTCAATTATGTGTTTACATTTACATTTTAGTCATTTAGCAGACGCTCTTATCCAGAGCAACTTACAGTAGTGAATGCATACATTTCATTTCATACATATATTTTTTTTCTGTGCTGGCCCCCCGTGGGAAGCAAACCCACAACCCTGGCATTGCAAACACCATGCTCTACCAACTGAGCTACAGGGAAGGCACTTCCACCACCTAGCCTCAGAGAGTGTCCATTTATCTGTCCAGCTGAAAGAACATCCACTGATCAATGGACTAGCTCATTAATATGCTGTCTGACACATTATGACAAATGAGGGTGGGCTTTAAGAAGGTCAGGGTGGGTTGTAAGAGAGTCAGGGTGAGCTGTAATAGGGTCAGGGTAGGCTGTAAGAGGGTCAGGGTGGGCTGATAGAGGGTCAGGTTGGGCTGTAAGTGGGTCAATGTGTGCTGTAAGAGGGTCAGGGTTGGCTGTAAAAGGGTCAGGGGGCTGTAAGAGGGTCAGGGTGGGCTGTAAGAGGGTCAAGGTGAGCTGTAAGAGGGTCAGGGTGGGCTGATAGAGGGTCAGGTTGGGCTGTAAGAGGGTCAAGGTGTGCTGTAAGAGGGTCAGGGTGGGCTGTAAAAGGGTCAGGGTGGGCTGTAAGAGGGTCAGGGTGGGCTGTCAGAGTGGGCTGTAAGAGGGTCAGGGTGGGTGCGTCAGGGTGGGCTGTAAGAGGGACAGGGTGGGCAGTAGGAGGGTCAGGGTGGGCAGTAAGAGGGTCAGGGTGGGCTGTAAGAGGGTCAGGGAGGGCAGTAAAAGGGTCAGGGTGGGCTGTAAGAGGGTCTGGATTGGCTGTAAGAGGGTCAGGATGGGCTGTAAGAGGGTCAGGGTGGGCAGTAAGAGGTTCAGGGTGGGCTGTCAGGGTGGGCTGTAAAATGGTCAGGGTGGGCTGTAAGAGGTTCAGGGTGGGCTGTCAGGGTGGGCTGTAAAATGGTCAGGGTGGGCTGTAAGAGGGTCAGGGTGGGCTGTCAGGGTGGGCTGTAAGAGGTTCAGGGTGGGCAGTAAGAGGGTCAGGGTGGGCTGTAAGAGGTTCAGGGTGAACAGTAAGAGGGTCAGGGTGGGCTGTAAGAGGTTCAGGGTGGGCAGTAAGAGGGTCAGTTAGGCAGTACGAGGGTCAGGGTGGGCAGTAAGAGGGTCAGGGTGGGCAGTGAGAGGGTCAGGGTGGGCTGTAAGAGGGTCAGAGTTGGCTGCAAAAGGGTCAGGGTGGGCTGTAAGAGGGTCAGGGTGGGCTGTAAGAGGGTCAGGGTGGGCTGTAAGAAGGTCAGGGTGGGCTGTCAGGGTGAGCTGTAACAGGGTCAGGGTGGGCTGCAAGAGGGTCAGGGTCGGCTATAAGAGGGTCAGTGATTGCTGTAAAAGGGTCAGGGGGCTGTAAGAGGGTCAGGGTGGGCTTTAAGAGGGTCAGGGTGGGCTGTAAGAGGGTCAGGGTGGGCTGTAAGCGGGTCAGGTGGGCTGTAAGAGGGTTGGGGTGGGCTGTTAGGGTGGGCTGTAAAGAAGGTCAGGGTGGGCTGTTAGGGTGGGCTGTAAGAGGGTCAGGGTGGGCTGTAAGAGGGTCAGGGTGGGCTGTAAGAGGGTCAGGGTGGGCTGTCAGGGTGGGCTGTAAGAGGGTCAGGATGGGCAGTAAGAGGGTCAGGGTGGGCTGTAAGAGGGTCAGGGTGGGCAGTAAGAGGGTCAGGGTGGGATATAAGAGGGTCAGTTAGGAATTACGAGGGTCAGGGTGGCAGTAAGAGGGTCAGGGTGGGCAGTAAAAGGGTCAGATTGGGCAGTAAGAGGGTCAGTTAGGTAGTAAGAGGGTCAGGGTGGGCAGTAAGAGGGTAAGTTAGGCAGTTCAAAGGGCAGGGTGGGCAGTAAGAGGATCAGTGTAGGCAGTAAGAGGGCCAGAGTTTGCTGTAAAATGGTCAGGTGGGCTGTAAGAGGGTCAGGGTGGGCTGTAAGAGGGTCAGGGTGTGCTGTAAGAGGGTCAGGGTGTGCTGTAAGAAGGTCAGGGTGGGCTGTCAGGGTGAGCTGTAAGAGGGTCAGGGTGGGCTGTAAGAGGGTCAGGATGGGCTGTCAGGGTGGGCTGTAAAATGGTCTGGGTGGGCAGTAAGAGGGTCAGGTTGGGCTGTAAGAGGGTCAGGGTGGGCTATAAGAGGGTCAGTTAGGAATTACGAGGGTCAGGGTGGCAGTAAGATGGTCAGGGTAGGCAGTAAAAGGGTCAGGGTGGGCAGTAAGAGGGTCAGGGTGGGCTGTAAGAGGGTTAATTAGATAGTAAGAGGTTCAGGGTGAGCAGTAAGAGGGTCAGTTAGGCAGTTCGAGGGTCAGGGTGGCCAGTAAGAGGGTGAGAGTTTGCTATAAAAGGGTCAGGGGGGCTGTAAGAGGGTCAGGGTGGGCTGTAAGAGGGTGAGGGTGGGTTGTAAGAAGGTCAGGGTGGGCTGTCAGGGTGAGCTGTAAGAGGGTCAGGGTGGGCTGCAAGAGGGTCAGGGTCGGCTGTAAGAGGGTCAGTGTTTGCTGTAAAAGGGTCAGGGGGCTGTAAGAGGGTCAGGGTGGGCTGTAAGAGGGTCAGGTGGACTGTAAGAGGGTCAGGGTGGGCTGTAAGAGGGTCAGGTGGGCGGTAAGAGGGTCGGGGTGGGCTGTAAGGGTGGGCTGTAAAGAAGGTCAGGGTGGGCTGTTAGGGTGGGCTGTAAGAGGGTCAGGGTGGGCAGTAAGATGGTCTGGGTGGGCTTTAAGAGGGTCAGTGTGGGGTGTCAGGGTGAGCTGTAAGAGGGTCAGGGTGGGCTGCAAGAGGGTCAGGCTCGGCTGTAAGAGGGTCAGTGTTTGCTGTAAAAGGGTCAGGGGGCTGTAAGAGGGTCAGGGTGGGCTGTAAGAGAGACAGGTGGGGCAGTAAGAGGGTCAGGGTGGGCTGTAAGAGGGTCAGGGTGGGATGTAAGAGAGTCAGGGTGGGCTGTAAGAGAGTCAGGTGGGCGGTAAGAGGGTCAGGTGGGCGGTAAGAGGGTCAGTTAGGCAGTACGAAGGTCAGGGTAGGCAGTAAGAGGGTCAGGGTGGGCTGTAAGAGGGTCA
>NC_042965.1:33681496-33683996 GCF_901001165.1 Salmo trutta
ACGGTGTGTATCGCTGCCAGAGCGCACCGTAGCGTCGCTCGCAACATCTCACAATGGTGCTTGTTTAATGAAGTTAGATCAAAGCAGAATCAAATTCTTGGAAGATCACATAATGATTAATTAGTATTCTACATAACAGACCCAAATGTAATAGCGTAGTACAACGTTACTGTTACAAACACCACCACAGTTCTGGTTAGTTGAAAACTAACCAAAAAATATATAATGTGGCCTAAACTCAACCGCACCACTAGGCAGAATGTGCCTCGCAAATAAATGTATGTAGGCTACACTGTCCCGCAAAATAATTATATTGTCCTTTGTCCTGCATCTTGTTATTTTAAAAATGGTCACCCTGCATTCACACACACACATCTTTAAGAGTTTATGTGGAACCATATGAAGCCTGTCCAGCTGTCTGCCTGTCTCTCTCCAAACCAATACACACATCTCTCTGTGTCTTCCAGAGAGCAGCCTGGTTTGTGGGGTGTGTGCAGGTGGTGAGCTGTGTAAAATGGCTGTGACACTGACACAATTTTTTCTCGCTGACTACTGGCATTCCTCTCTGGACACAACAGAGGGGGGGAAGGGACAACTCTCTCTATCTTTCTCTCCATCTATTCTAAGCTGTGAGGACATTCTCTCTCTTCTGGCCTATCACCATACTGTTGAAGTCGGAAGGTTACATACACTAAGTTGACTGTGCCTTTAAACAGCTTGGAAATGTTCAGAGAATGATGTCATGGCTTTAGAAGCTTCTGTTAGGCTAATTGACATAATTTGAGTCAATTGGAGGTGTACCTGTGGATGTATATCAAGGCCTACCTTCAAACTCAGTGCCTCTTTGCTTGACATCATGGGAAAATCAAAAGAAATCAGACCTCAGAAAAAAAATGTAGACCTCCACAAGTCTGGTTCATCCTTGAGAGCAATTTCCAATTACCATGTTCATCTGTACAAACAATTGTAGTCAAGTATAAACACCATGGAACCACGCAGCCGTCATACCGCTCAGGAAGGAGACGCGTTCTGTCTCCTAGAGATGAACGTACTTTGGTGCGAAAAGTGCAAATCAATCCTAGAACAACAGCATAGCACCTTGTGAAGATGCTGGAGGAAACAGGTACAAAAGTATCTATATCCACAGTAAAACGAGTCCTATAGCGACATAACCTGAAAGGCCGCTCAGCTAGGAAGAAGCCACTGCTCCGAAACCGCCGTAAAAAAAGCCAGACTACGGTTTGCAACTGCATATGTTGACAAAGGTCGAACTTTTTAGAGAAATGTCTCAGGTTGAGAGCTTCAAGTTCCTTGGTGTCCACATCACCAACAAACTAGAATGGTCCAAACACAGCAAGTCAGTCGTAAAGAGGGCACGACAAAGCCTATTCCCCCTCAGGAAACTAAAAAGATTTGGCATGGGTCCTGAGATCCTCAAAAGGTTCTACAGCTGCAACATTGAGAGCATCCTGACTGGTTGCTTCACTGCCTGGTACGGCAATTGCTCGGCCTCCGACCGCAAGGCACTACAGAGGGTAGTGCGTACGGCCCAGTACATCACTGGGGCTAAACTGTCTGCCATACAGCCTTCCCTGTAACTCAGTTGGTAGAGCATGGTGTTTGCAACGCCAGGGTTGTGGGTTCGATTCCCACGGGGGGCCAGCACAGAAAAAAAATTGTGAAATGTATGCATTCACTACTGTAAGTCGCTCTGGATAAGAGTGTCTGCTAAAATGACTAAAAATAAAATAAAATCCAGGACCTCAACACCAGGCGGTGTCAGAGGAAGGCCCTATAAATTGTCAAAGACCCCAGCCACCCCAGTCATAGACTGTTCTCTCTACTACCGCATGGCAAGTGGTACTGGAGTGCCAAGTCTAGGACAAAAAGGCTTCTCAACAGTTTTCACCCCCAAGCCATAAGACTCCTAGTAATCAAATGGCTACCCGGACTATTTGCAATGTGTGCCCCATCCCAACCTCTCTTTTACGCTGCTGCTACTCTCTGTTTATCATATATGCATAGTTACTTTAACTATACAGTCATGTACATACTACCAGTTGGTAGAGCATGGTGTTTGCAACGCCAGGGTTGTGGGTTCGATTCCCACGGGGGACCAGTACGGGGAGAAAAAAAATAATAATATGAAATGTATGCATTCACTACTGTAAGTCGCTCTGGATAAGAGCGTCTGCTAAATGACTAAAATGTCAAATGTACCTCAATTGTCCCGACCAACCAGTGCTCCCGCACATTGGCTAACCATGCTATAAGAATTGTGTACCGCAACCCACCACCCGCCAACCCTCTTTTACGATACTGCTACTCTCTGTTCATCCTATATGCATAGTCACTTTAACCATATCTACATGTACATACTACCTCAATCAGCCCGACTAACCGGTGTCTGTATGTAGCCTCACTACTTTTATAGCCTCGCTACTGTATATAGCCTCGCTACTGTTATTTTCCACTGTCTTTTTACTGTTGTTTTATTTCT